>NW_025920158.1:1133838-1270296 GCF_902686445.1 Sciurus carolinensis | reverse complement strand
ATGCCTTACTTAGGTTTTAAAATCAAACTTTCTTAAAACATTTTTGAAGATTAATATGTTGAAAATAATTATTTAGTAAAAAGAGATATGATACAAAGGATTTGTCTCTCATGTAACCTAAGAGAAATCAGTGAATTTAAAATAATTATTATTACATTTAAAATGAAATAAGATAAATAACATAAATTCTAAATTTGATAAAAATACAGTAAATAATTATCAGATATAATGTATAAAAATTAGAAAATAGCTATTATGTAAAGTGCTTACATCTTATAAAAAACTAATAATTTGTAGAATTATTTGTAAGGTATATTAGTTTATATTTTCTCTTCGTAAAATATATGTTGATCTATCCATAGCACTTCCAATCACTTCTAAATTTCTTTGCCAACCAACACTGCAGTTTTATTCTTCTTTATGGCTTGTGTTTTATCATGTATGTGTACCACATTTTCTTTGTTTGTTCATCTGTTGAGGGGCACCTAGGTTGGTTCCATAGCTTGGCTCTTGTGAACTGAGCTGCTATACACATTGATGTGACCAAGTCACTATAGTAGGCTGATTTTGAGTCTTTGGATATATGCCAAGAAGTGGGATGGCTGAGTCAAATGGTGGTTCCATTCTGAGTTTTCTGAGGAATCTCCCTACTGTTTTCCAGAGTGCTTGTACCGATTTGCAGACCCACCAGCAACATGTGAGTGTACCTTTTCCCCACATCCTTGTCAACATTTATTGTTGCTTGCATTCTTGACAGTTGCCATTCTGACTGGGGTAAGATGCAACCTCAGTGTAGTTCTGATTTGCATTTCTCTAGTTGCTTGTGATGTTGAACACTTTTTCATATATTTGCTGACATCATGTTTCTGCTTCTGTGAAATGCCTTTTTAGTTCCTTTGCCCATTTGTTGATTGGGTCATTTGGGTTTTTGGTGTAGAGATTTTTGAGTTCTTTATATACCTGGAGATTACTGCTCTATCTGAGGTGCAGGTGGCAGAGAATTTTCCCCCATTCTGTGGAATCTCTGTTCGTGTTCTTGATTGTTTACTCTGCTGTGATACCGTCCCATTGAGTCTTGATTTTACTTCTTGCACTTTAGAAGGTGTTTCATTATTTTGTTTCTTGGTGCAGGTGCTGGGGATCAAACCCTGGGCTTTGTGCATGCTAGGCAAGCACTCACTCTACCAACTAGCTATGTCCCCAGCCCTACTTTAGGAATCTTGATGAGGAATTTGGTTCTTAGGCCGAAATGATGGAGAGTTGGGCCTACTTTTTCTTCTAATATGTGCTGAATCTCTGGTCTAATGCCTAGGTTCTTGATCCACTTTGATTGGGTTTTGTGCACGGTGAGAGATGGGTTTCATTTTGTTGCAAATGAATTTCCAGTTTTCCCAACATCATTTGTGGAGCAGGCTCTCTTTTCTCCAGTGTATGTTTTTGGCACCTTTGTCTAGTATGAGAATCTGTAATTATGTGGGTTCATCTCTGTGTCTTCTGTTCTGTACCATTGATCTTCTTGTCTATATTGGTGCCAATGCCATGCTGTTTTTGTTACTATAGCTCTGCAGTATAATTTAAGGTCTGGTTCCCTTTTCTCCCTAAGAATTTCTTTGGCTATTCTGGGCCTTTTGTTTAGTTTTGTTTTGTTTTGTTTCAAATGGATTCATGACTGCTTTTTTCTATTTCTATGAAGAACATCAGAACCTTATAGGAATTGCATCGAATCTGTGTGGTGCTTTTGGTAGTATGGCTATTTTAACAGTGTTGATTCTGCCTATCCAAGAACATGGGAGATCTTTCCATCTTCTGAGGTGTTCTTCAATTTCTTTCTTTGGAGTTCTGTAGTTTTCATTGTAGAAGTGATTTCACTTCTTGTTGGATTGCTTTGCAACCATTTTATTTTCTTTGAGGCTATTGTGAATGGGATAGTTTTCCTATTTTTTGCTTTCAGTTGATTCAGTACTGATGTATGAGGATGCAATTGATTTATGAGTGTCAATTTTGTGTCCTGTCACTTTGCTGGATTTGTTTACGAGTTCTGGAAGTTTTCTGGTGCAGTTTTTTGGGTATTCTAAATATAGAATAATGTGCTCAGCAAAATGGGGATGGTTTGTGTTGTTGTTTTCCTATTCATATTCCTTTGATTTCTTTCTTTTGTCTAATTGTTCTGGCAAGAATTTTTAGGACTATGTTGAGTAGAGGTGGTGAAGAAGAGCATCCCTGTCTTGTTTACTTTCTACAGGGAATGCTTTAGGTTTTTCTCCATTTAAAATGTTAGCCTTGTGTTTCACATATATGACTTTTGTAATGCTGAGGTATGTTCCTACTATCCCTAGTTTTTCTGGTGTTTTGAACATGAATAGATGCTTATTTGTTTGAATGCTTTTTCTGCCTCTTTCGAGTTGGTCATGTGATTCTTTAAGTCTACTGATGTCTTGAATTAAACTTATTGATTTCCATATGTCGAACCAACCTTGCATCTCTGGATAAACCCCACTTGATTCTGGTGCACTATCTTCTGAACATGTATTTGTATACAATTTGCCAGTATTTTTACATCTGTGTTCATTGGGCATATTGGTCTGAAATTTTCTTTCCTGGATGTGTCTTTGTCTAGTTTTGGTATCAGGGTGATAGAAATTTCATGGAAAGTTTGGAAAGGTTTTCTCCTTTTCTAGTTCATGGAATAATTTGAGAAGGATTTGTGTGAGTTCTTCTTGAAGTTCTGGTAGAGCTTGGCTGAGAAATCATCTGGTCCTGGGCTTTTCTTGTTTGGTGGGCTTTTGATAGCATCTTCAATTTCATTGTTTGAAATTGATCTGTATAAATTTTGTGTGTCCTCCTGATTTGATCCAATTTGGGTAGGTCATGTCTCTCTAGAAGTTTGTTGTTATCTTCAAGATATTTTATTAGAATATAAACTTACAAAATCAGTTCTGATTATAATCTGTATTTTAGTAGAACCCATTGTGATATTTCCTTTTTCATCATGGATTTTGGTGATTTGAGTTTTCTCTCTTTCTCTTTGTTGGCTTGGCTGAGGGTTTATCAATTTTGTTGGTTTTTTTTTTCAAAAAATCAACTTTTTGTTTTGTCACTTTTTTAACTTGATCTTTTGTTTCAATTTCATTGATTTTGGCTCTGGTTTTGATTGTTTCCTGTCTTCTGCTGTGTTTGGTGTTGATTTGTTCTTTTTCTAGAGCTTTGAGAATGTGGTGTTAGGTTTTTTATTTGTTGACTTTGTATTCTTTTGGTGAATGAGTTCAATACAGTGAACTTTCCTCTTAGCATTTCCTTCATAGTGTCCTAGAGATTTTGATATGGTTTCTTTGTTTAGTTTCCGTTTGAAGTAGCTGTCAGTGATGAGAGGGTTGTGTTGGAGTCACATAGTGTTATTGTGTTGTGGTGCATTTAAGTTTTGGAGTTGGGAATAGTTGGTTTGATGTATGTATATGCTCCATTGTCTGGGGCATAGATGTTTGTGATTGCTATGTCTTGTTGAGATACGATTCCCTTGAGCAGTGTGAAGTATTTTTTGTCCCTTCTGATTAACTTTGGCTTGAGGTCCACTTTGTCTGATATGAGGATGGAAACCCCTGCTTGTTTATGCGATCCTGGGAATATGTTTTCCCCATCCTTTTACCTTCATTCTGTGAATATCTTTGCCTATGAGGTGAGTCTCTTGGAAACAGCATATCGTTAGATCTTGTTTTTTGATCCAATCTGCCAGTTTGTATTTTGATTGATGGGTTTATGCCATTTATATTCAATGTTATTGTTTAGGTATGGTTTCTATTCCCTGTCATCTTGATTTATTTCTGGCTCAAATTGGTTGCTCCATTGATTTGCTCTTCTTTTAGTGTACTTCCTGCCTTTGTTGGTTTTCACTTTTATTTCTGGTTTCTTCCTGAAATATCTTATTTGGTATGTTTTGTAGTTCAGGCTTTCTAGTTGTGAGTTCTTTAACTTTTGTTTATCATGTAGAGTTTTTATTTTGTCATCATTTTAAGCTTAACTTTGCTGGATATGGTATTCTTGACTGGTATCCGTTTTCTTTCAGCAGTTGGAATATGTTGTTCTGACACCTCCTAGCTTCATGGGTCTGGGTTGAGAGATCAGCTGAGATCAGGATTTGTTTCCCTCTAAATGTTACCTGTCATTTTTATCTGGTAATTTTTAAAATTCTGTTCCTATTCTGAAGGTAAGGCGTTCTGAAGGTTTGTTGGTTTTGGTCTGTTGTGATGTTGCGTATTTGAGGTCCTGTTGGCCTCCTGTATTTCATTTTCCATTTTATTTTTCGGGTTTGGGAGATTTTCAGATATTGTTTCATTGAAAAGGTGGTACATTCCTTTTGTTTGTGTATCTGAGCATTCATCTATACCAATGAATATTGAATTTGGTCTTTTCAGAGTTTCCCATGTTTCTTGCAGATTCTGTACATGGTCTCTTAATATCTTTTCTCCATGGTCAAGTTTGTTTTAAAGACTGTATATTTTGTTTTCATTGCCTGAAACACTGTCTTCCAAACGATATAGTCTGCTGGTGGCGCTTTCAGTGAATTTTTAATTTGGTTTATTGATTTCTTCATTTTTAGGATTTCTGATGGATTTTTGTTGTTGTTATTGTTGTTTTCAGAATCTCTGCCTCCTTATTGAAGTAATATTTCACTTACTGTATTTTCTCTATGATTTCAATCCTTATACCATCCTTTACTTTGCAGATCAATTTAAATATGTAAATTCAAAACTCCTCCTCTAACATTTCTTCCACTGTGGTGTCAATGGATTCTATTACTGGATATCTTGGTTGGTTTGGGACAAATGTTGTTTGTGTGTCTACCCATCTAACAGTATAGATCTGAGGCAGTAGAGTGTCTACCTTGTGGATGTGTAGTATCCCTGAAGGTTTCCAGGACCTCACTTGTGGAAAAGCTGCCTGTCTGCTTTCTTGGTTTCATGCCATGGAGAAGCCAGCAAGGCAACCCCCTCTATTCCACCATCTTGAAAACCATTTAATTTTAAAGCACAGATTAAATACTGTTTTGTTCAAAGGAACATTTAATGTTTCTAAGTGTAGTATTTTAAGAAATTTTTATATCAGTGTTATTTGATTTTACTGCCATACTATTATAGCTACAATTTGCTGTTTTCACTGTCTATTTGATTCAGGTGAATTTAGCTTTGCCTCTGTTTTTCAACCATAATTTCTTTTTACGTTTCAAAGTTAAATACATTTTTCAATATAATTGCATTATGGAATACAAATCCATAGGACTTTCATTTATGTACATTTTGTTCAGTTCTGCAAATTGTTTTAAAATATTTTGTGCAGAATAAAACATTTTAAATTCATAAAAGCACTTATCTCCTTTTAATATGTAATATAACAATGTTTTATAATTTGAAGTGTGCAAAACAGTATGCAGTTTTGATATCTAGAGTAAACAATACCACCAATGTCTTTAAATCCTTTTGGAGACTTTGCATATCTAAGAAAACATTTTATTTTCTTCTTCTTCTTCTTCTTCTTCTTCTTCTTCTTCTTCTTCTTATTTATTTATTTATTTTGACACTACAGGGATTAAACCAAGGACCTTGCACATGCTAGGCAAGCACTCCACCACAGATCCACATTCCCCATCCGTAGCTCCTCAGTGGCTGACGTCTTACCAAGTGTTCCTCATATATTATACAGCATGTCCATTGTCAGGTAGCAGGATGGGGACTGTCCAGAGTGCAGCACACAGCACGTTGACAGTGATGTGCTGGAGGTGCTTTGGCACCATCCTGCTGTTCAGATGGATGAGAGCTGCCCCTGCCCAGGATGGAACAGGCAGCCCTCTGTGGTGACAGACGCCATAGTGCATTCCTCTGTAGTAAGGCCTTGATCGTACCTATGCCTTCTCTTAACACGTTATGTGCCTGGACGTAACCCAGCTAGGAGGGTCAGCCGTGACTGCAGAGGGCCGTCCAGGAGAGAACCAGGCTGTGGCAGAAGCCGTGGCGCCCTGGATGTGTGGCACGATCATACAGAGCTGCCCATCACAGGGTTTCCTGGGGCCGCTGGACACGAGGGCCTGGTCATGGTGGTTGTGGCACCCCAGCCGCCCTCCAGGCTTTCAGCCCTATGTTTCCTAGGTCTCTGGTTGCCCAGGAAGGTGACCCTCCTCCACCCCGGCTCTCTCAGCAGAACAAGGCCTTGAGCCAAATACAGCTGCACAAAAGGGACTTTCAGACATGGAGTACCTGAAGTCCAAGATGGTGGCTGCCGAGTCGTCCTCAGAGGAGGAGAGTGAGGATGAAGCAGTGAACTGTGATGAAGGGAGTGAGGCAGAGGAGCCCTCTGTCACCGAGACCCAGCAGGTGCGAGGGAGCACAGGGGCCCTGCCTGGGAATAGGAGGCCACAGGAGCCCGGAGCCTAGGTGTGTGCCTCTGGGGGACAGGGAGGGGTCTGTGCATGTCCACGTGGTCCTGCGGCCCCATTGCTGGGGTGCCACATGGAGGAAAGACTGCCCCCTCTGAGCTCACTGCCTGCCATACCTGGAGGGGCCGCCTGCCACCTGTCAGGGCTCTGGGAGGAGTGAGGGTGGTGGCCGTGTTGCATGTGGTGTTCAGTAACAAGGCAGATGGACTTGAACAGGCCGTCGTTGATAGGTGAGTTTAGTCAAACCCCCGACTATGTGCCTGGTGATGAACCCGCAATCACAGAATGTCCTCACAGTCTCTGGGGCCATTCTTCTTCCATTTCATGAGGAAACTGAGGCCCGGAGAAGGGAAGTGACAGGCTCCCATGATGGGGTCAGGCCCCAGCCCAGGTCTTCCAGGCTTTGAAGTTGAGAGTATACAGGTGGACACGACCCTTGAGGATGGCCACCTTGTCCCCCAATGGGGAGTCTCTGCTCCAGACACACGGCACTTGGACATGTGTGTGTCCCCATTCTTGAGTTGGAAGCAACCAGTCTTTTGCTTCCCAGTGAGAGGAAGGGGCTCCCTCTGCCTCCTCTTTTCTTTCCCCTTCCTCCTCCCTCCTTCCTAGTTACCGTGCCCTGCAGGGAGTCTGGGAGTTCAAGGCCCAGTCTCAGCTCTGACCCTTGGGGGCTGCTGAGCCTGGGGGGATGCTTCAGCCCACAGGCCTCTCTGATCCTCATCTGCAGAGGACATCCTGGCAGTGCCCGGCCTTCCAGCCATCTCCTGAAACCCTGTACTCAGGGTGGCCCTGGGGTCACCATGTCCAGCAGGGTTGTGGCAGCAACCTTCCCAGCACATCGATGTTTCTCTGGTGGGACTAGAAATGACCTTGTTCTGCACCTGTTGGCTCACAGCAGGCTCTGCTGGGGAGTGAGTGCTAGCTGGGCAGGTTTTAGCACCAAAGGATGTACCAAAAACTTAGGTTGTGCAGAGCTATCTGGAGTCCAGAATTACAGGAAAAGGTGCCGAATTCAGAATCCGTGTGGAATTAGAGGCTCAGTAGGAGGTTGGCCTCTGTGTGCAGCATGGAGCCAGCTGAAATCAGCAACTGCAGGTTAGGTGCCTCAGCTCCTCCCTCTGCCCTGACCTCTGATGGCCAGGGGCCTACTCGCCTGTCCATGGTGTGCTGTCCTGGCTGCAGCTCTCACTTCAGAGGCAAATGGGGACCCTGCATCCACTGCCTCCACACTGGACAGACCCTGAGTCTGGCAGGCACAGGCGCCAGCACTTCAGCTACCCTGGCTGCAGCTGCTCCTGGAGCTGCCACGTCCTGGTCTGTTCCCTGCTCCCGCCACCTCAGGGAACCCACTGTGGCCTTTTCTCTTTGTTCTCAGACAGAGAAACCAACGAACGAAAAGGAGCCCACCACCTCCCACACCGTGAAGCTGCGGGGAGCCCCGTTCAGTGTCACAGAGGTATGTGCTCTGAGGACAGGGCAAGGAGGAGGCCACTCAGATTGAGAGCTGGAAGGAATCACAGACCAAAAAGGCTGACCGATGGCATCTTGGGCATCACCAAGGAGGGACTGTGATGGCTGCCTCGAGCAGGAGGAGGCCTTTTCTGCTCCCTCACCTACAGCAGGGCTGGCCTGTGGTCAGACGGTCCCTGTGGAGAGTCCTTCCCCATTGTGCAGCAGGCAGCCGCTGTGGGCGCTTGTGAGTGTGGAGGTATTGCTGTCTTCAGAAACAGACCACAGGCCAGCTGGCACCATGGATGAGGCCACTGCCCAAGACAGGCTGTGCACAGCAGGCCTTGGAGCCAGGTGCAGCCCAGCACCTTCCTCCTTGCTTCTTAGGGTGGGCACGAGGGGACTGGGAAATGACACCCTTTACCTGGAGGTGGACCTTGTGGCTGGCAGTTGCCCTCCTTCCCTCAGACTGAGTGGGCGTGGCCGGTGCACAACAGCTGTTCTGTGTTCATGTGGCTGACCCTTAGTGCCCAGCACTTTCCCCTGAGCTTGGGCCCAGCTCCAACCCAGGTGACTGACACTCTTCTGTTCTCAGGTCCCCTTTCAGAGCTCCACTACCCCATCGACAGCCTGACCAAGGAACCAAGGGCTTTTCCTTCATCACCTTAATGTTCCCTGAGCATGCGTTGAAGGCCTACATGGCAGTGGATGGGCATGTGTTCCACCTGAGGTTGCTCACAGGCCCACCAGGGTCGCCGAGCCTGGTGACAGAGGAGGGATGACCCTGTGGAATGCAGGGAGCTCTGGTCTTTAGGGTCACCTTGCGATGTGCCCAGGCCACCTCCCCCCCATTGCACCTTCATTCACAGCGTGTAGACTTTGTGGGCTCCAGGCCAGACCTGGCCCACCCACGGCCACTCACATTCTCCCTGTGCAGGGCCTGGGGGTGCAGTGTGAGGGGCTGTGGGGTGTCACAGAGGAGCACCTTCCCCTTGACATGGCCATGTTGGGGGATACCAGTGCCACCTGGACCGAGAGTAACTGTGTGTCTGCTCCGGCTGCCGTCCGTGTCCTCCTGCAGGTCTGGCCCTGGGTCCAACTTGTTTAGGACAGGAGGCACCACTAGATAGGAGGCCCCACTGGAGGGTGGGACTGGAGGGTGGGAGGGCAGCTTGCCCACTTCCTCCCCTGTCCCCACAGAGCAGGATGCTGCACGTGCTGCCGTCCACCATCAGGAAGGAAGCCAGTGAGTATGCGGACACCCCCGGCTCATCCTATAAGAAGGCGGCATCCAAGGACAAAGGCAGCAGCTCCAGGTCCTTGCGAGCCCCACCCAGGCTCTGATGCCCTCTCTGCCTTTACCGACTGCCTGGTCCCTTTTGCTCTATAGCTTGAGGTTCATCCTCACCTCTGAGCTGGCTTCTCCACTGTGGATGGGGAGAGCAGTGCCGAGCTCACTTACACTTTGAGGTATTGCGTCCACTACGAGTGGGTGGTTGCCACCTGCTGGGCCCTGGCACAGGTCGGCTGTTGGCACTGCCAGAGGTTGGATCTCTCAGCCCCACTGCCTGCGGGTGGGAGGTGAGGTGGCGGGAGGGATAGGAAGGCAGGGAGGCTTATGATAGGCTGTGTGTCTGCGAGAGAGTGCCCGTGGGTCCCAGTGTGGCCTGTCCTGTTCTGCCCCTGCCCGCAGCTCCCACAACTGGAATATGCTGTTCATGGGGCCCAATGCTGTGGCCAAAGCCATCACACAGAAGTACATTGCCACCAAGAGCCAAGTGTGGGGCCAGGTGAGTGGCCCGTGACTTGCGAGCTTCGTGTCTGCAGACCCTCTTGGCAAATCTGTCCAGGGCTGGACCCCTGCGGATTTCTTTCTGGGCAAAACCAGGAGCCCATTTCAGCCATGCGGCGAGGGACGTCCCTTGATTCTGCCCATTGGCTGCTTTCTCCACAGTCCTCTGCCCTTCAAGACACTGGATGCCAGCCTGTCTGTAGAGGTGGATGGCAAGCCCATGTGTAACTGAATGACCTGGTGGTCACATTTTTAAAAAGAAGCAGAAAAATTAATTCTAACAGACGCCTTCTTCAGCTAATGCATCTGAGGGATCATCACTTCGCTGCACCCAGTGTAGTCACAGGGTGTTTCTCCTCCCTCGTTCCCACCTAGGCCACTGAATTCCACATGTAGCAGATGTGGGTTTGAACAAGCCACACCTCAGGTGCTCAGGGGCTCATGGATGCCATGCTGGGCAGTGCAGCTTGGCCTGAGTTGGAGGGAAGGACAAGGGACAGTTGCAGTGGCTCTAGTGCCACGAGTGCCCTGAACACCAGGTCTTCGTAGTGCTGGGACAGGGTCCTGCCTTCTAGAGCCTTCTGGTGCCTTCTGGAGCCTCCTAGTGGAGACAGGTGGAGAGAGGAGAGCCTGGGCTGGTCTGGGAGGTGACAGAGCAAGGACTGCTTGGTGTGAGGGTTTGGGGTCAGGATCAACCTTGTAGAAGCCCCCAGGGGCTGCAGGAGGAGCCACAGACCTGCCCACTGTGGAAAAGGGAAGAGCCCGAGTGGGTGTGGGGACTCATTGCTGGAGAGGGTGCCCGAGGGGGTCAGGTGGATATGGTTGGGTGAGGGGCACCGCTGAACCCACTTCCACTGGGTCTGCTTAGCTGCTGACTGGAGAGAGCAGATCGGGTCCACCTGATGGCCGTGGGCCTCCTTTCCTCCCTCCCTTAGGAGACCAAGTGCAGCATGGCTGTTCGTGTGGCCTCTGGGGAGACCCAGCTGGTCCAAGAGGTGCAGTGCTTCCTCCTCCACAACGGGGTCAGCCTGGACTCCTTCAGACAGGTGGGTCCCCACTGCCCTTCCCACAGACTCTGATGGCCCCAACTGGTGGCTGCTGCAGAGCTGGGGACGGGGTTCCAGGGAGGCTGGGGGTGTGTTGACAGGCCCTGTGGTGACTGGAACCAAAACCTGAGGGCTCACTGCTCTGCTGCCCCTCGCAGGGACAGGCTGCTCCTGGGGCTTCTCCACACCTGTGGCAGCAGGTGGCCTGCAGTTCCACACTGAGATACCAGTCTGATCAGTGGAACAGCAGCTGGGTCACCTGGGAGGTCCAGCAGGCTGGTCATTCACTGTCAGGGTCTGCATGACTCAGTGGGGGCCTGGAGGCTGACCCCTCAGCAGAGTTGACCAGCTGTGGAACCAGCAGGTGGCCTGCTGGAGAGGGTGGCGCCTCCTGAGTCTGCTTCCCAGGCGCCTGGCCCCTGGGGCCCCAGACAGTGCTGGTGTCAGACTGGACCCCTGCTGCTGTCCCTCATGAGTCCTGTCCACTCCACAGGCCACAGCAGAGCGAAGCAAGACTGTGATTATGGCCAAGAACCTCCTCTCAGGCACCCTGGAAGCTGAGTTGTGGGAGACCTTCAGCTGCTTCGGGGGCCTGGGCTGAGTGCTGCTGCCCAAGGGCAGCGTCACTGCCATCATCATGGAGTTCCTGGAGCCCCTGGAGGCGTGCAGGGCCTTCTGACACCTGGCCTACTCCAAGGTAGGGCTGCCCAGCGCAGTTAGGGGAGAGGGACCCGGTGTATGGGAGGGCCCTCAGTCTGAGCTTCACCCTCCCGCAGTGCACCTGCAGAAAGCACCCCGCCCCCGCTTTCCCTGGCTTCCTTTCCTGCCTCAACTTGAGCCTTCACTGTCTGCTTCTTTGCTGTCATGTACCCATGATAAGCTGAGTTCCCTACACAGGGCTGTTTAAGAATATCTATAGCCACGGCACATTGGCTTAGACCAACAGAAAATTACCTGTGGCAGAGTTGGCAGGAAGGTTTCCAAGTCCAGGGTGTGACCAGCACCTCCAAGGGCTCTGGGGAGGACCTGTCCTTGTCTCTGCCACCACTGGGCTCCTGGTGTCCCTTGGTTCCCTGAACCAGCACCATCCCACTCCCATCTGTGCCCCATCTTTGGGCCTTCTTCATCCCACATCTCCTCCTGGGTTTACAGCCCACCCAAATAACACAGGACATTCCACCTTGGGATCTTGGTGACAGTTGCATGGGACATCTCCTTAGATTCTGGGGAGGAGGAATAGCCGTCTCTTGGGGAGCCACCATTTAACCCACCATGAGTACTTTGTCGGGCGCCTTCATGCTTTGCAGACTGCTGTCGCCCAGTGATCCTCAGGGCAGGCATTGCAGGTGCGGAGGTCATTTCTCCACAGCTGCTGCCCCCCTGTGGTCGTCCCCAGCTAGGGCCCTGCCCACTGTACTGCCAGGAAGTCAGTGAGCTCCTGACCCACAAGACAGGTGCCAGTGCCAGCACCACAGACGCCCTTCTTCCTTCCTCCTGCTGCTGTGGGAAGGAATCATGAATCATCACCAGGTGAAGGGTGGTGAAGGGCCCGCCCAGGCAATGCCACGTTTCTCTTCTGCACATAGGGAAACTGAGGCCCAGTGACCCAGAGTCACCCAGCTCAGAAGTGGCATAGTTAACTCTCTGCTCCCCAGTCTGCTCCTGAGCATGAGTTTTCTTTTTTCTTTTTTTTTACTGGGGATTGAACCCAGGGACATTTAGTCACTGAGCCACATCCCCAGCCCTTTTTTATATTTTATCAGTGACAGGGTCTCGTTGAGCTGCTTAGGGCCTCCCTGAGTTGCTGAGGCTGGCTTTCAACTTGCGATCCTCCTGCCTCAGCTTCCAGAGCTGCTGGGATTACACGTGTGCCCCCCAGCACCTGACAGCTTATTTTTTTTTCTGATTGTAATTAACTTGTGAACCTTGCATTGTGAAATTTGAAACAAGTCCCAGAGGGCCCAAGTTGACAAGTATCCTTCCACCCTGCCCTGCAGCTCCCAGCACCTTCTACTGAGGCAGCCATTAGCAATGTCTGTGTCTCCTTAGTTAAGAAACCGCCTCTGAACATGTATGTGGAACTAGAGCGCTTCTCTTGGTGACCACACTGACTTCCTGCTGGAGCCGCCCCTTGCTAGCAGTTCCTCCCCTTGTCACACTCCCCCTTTTATCCTCTGACTAGAGAAAATGCAAGGGTGCCTTGACTCCACCCTGGACCAAGGCAGCAGAGGTGTGGGCTCTCCTTTGCAGCCTGAGGTGCAGCCCAGGGGCCAGAGTGTTTTTCTATTGGGGCTCTGGGCCGCATTTCTCTTTCTGTTTCCTCTGCCCTGGGGAGCACCCTTCTCCTCTGACCCTCGGGCTCTTCATCTGCACATGGGACTGAGTTCCTCTTCAGCTATGTCCCAAGATGGAGTCCCACAGGTTGGCACCTTTGCCTCTGCAGTCCACCATGTCCCGCTGTATCTTGAGTGGGCTCCAGTTGGCGTGTTCTCCAGCACAGCCCCACAGAGGAAAGATCACCAAGAGGCACCAGCAAAATCTGCAGAAAAGAATGTGGTGGAGACAGAATTGTGTAAGAACAGATCTATGTGGGAGGAGAGCAGGGTAGCACAGAAGTGTTCATCAGACCACTGGTTTAACACTTTGCTCATCTTGCACACCAACGGACTTCAGTCTCTAATTGTATAGATGTGTAAAACATCCCTGAAAAATAGAGCATCAGATTTGGGCACAGTGGCGCACACCGCTCATCCCAGCAGCTCAGAAGGCTGAGGCAGGAGGATTGTGAGTTCAAAACCAGTCTCAGCAACTTAGTGAGGCACTAAGCAACTCAGTGAGACCCTGTTTCTAAAATATAAAATAGGGCTGGGGGTGTGACTCCATGGTTAGGCACCCCTGGTTCAATCCCTGGTACCAAATAGAGCGTTCTGAGCACAGTGTAAGGTAGCAGCTGAGGGTGAGGGAAGCAAACCTAGATCTCTTCATACTCAGAACAGTCGGGAAAGAGTCCCTGCTCCGTAGGTGGGGTGAGCTGGAGTCAGGGAGGAGAGCCCTGTTTGCATGTGGCACAGCTCCCCTGGTGTTCAGCGACTGCACAGGCAGGAGAGGGAAGAACAGTGGTGGGCCACCCCGGCCTGGGTGGTCCCAGTCCACTGGCTGACCCGCAGAGTGGGCATGTGAGCAGGGTAAGAGTTACCTGTCAGGACTGTTGTACAGACTGCAGGACGTGGCACGTCCCTGGACCTCACCCCTGTCAGGATGCCTGAGAACTGAGACCTGCCCCATACCCACAGCTGCCCCAGGAGACGGGCAGCTCCCAAGGGACCCAAGACCACACCTTGTAGTCAGACACCTTCAGGAGCCTCCTGCAGAGTGGGTTGTTTGACCCAGGTGTTAAGATTCTACCCCTTGGCCCACCACACACAGGATTACCAATTGCTCAGTTTACTAAAATGAGAATTTTCCTCTTAAAAAGAGATAAGTCCCTTGTCTACCATCTCCATTGTCCTCATATATTTACAACAAAAGTGTTTTATGGAAAAAAAAAAAAAACAGTGGGTGCAGAGCCTCTGATCACCCCTGTAAGGTTTGAATTTGTGGCCTTGCCTGGTCGGGCCTTACTCCATGCCTGTGGCTCACATCCACGTGCCTGTGGGTCTTCAGGACTGGCCATCTGTAAGGGCATTTGGGACCCACTGGCCTGGAAGCTGCACCCATCCCTTCACTCTCTGCCCATCCCTTCGCTCTGCGGATGGAGTGCACCCCATCTGCTAGGTGGATGGTGAAATGCATGAACCTTTCCAGTCCCTCCTTGGTCAGGTTTGTGTTGGGGTCCTTTCCACCCTGCTTACGCTCCTGGACCTCTCCCCTCGTGGGGTCTTCCTGTGTCTGTAAGCAGCTGTTACCCTGCAGCTGCCAGCCACCATGGCTTTCAGTTCTGCTGCTGCACATGAACCCAGTTTATGACTTCTGACCCAATTGAACCCTCCTCTCTAGCACACAAACTGGTGGGGTCAGGAGGCTTGCAGATGGCTCTGGTCTCGCTTCTTCCTCCCTGCTTCAGGCACAGACATGGGACAGGCACATCGGGCACAGCGCCTCCATCTGGCTGGGCTGATTTCATCTGAACTAGATGGTGCCCTCTCAAGCAGGCACCTCATCTGCCTTGCTGATCGTGCACCCTGTGGAGTGCCAGGCCCTGGGAGTGCGGAGAGGGTGCTGCCCCAGGGCAGAGCGGGGCCCGCTCCCTGCCTGCTGGTGCCAAGCTCTCCATGTTCTCACGCTGAGGTGCTGCTTCTGGGGACTGGGCCATGCATGCCGGTGATGGTGGGCAGGGTCCCTGTCCCATGCCCACTCCGGGGCTGGACCAGTTACCTCCCTTCAGGCTGGTTCTGGCCCTGAACAGTGAGGGTGGCACCCACACACCCCCCTGAGGACAGGGGGAGATGCCATGCTGACCACATCTGTAACTCTGCTGTCCAGGGTGACCACAATGAACATGGCCCAGACTTCCCAGGACCTCCTGGGCTGGTCATGGACATGTGTGAAGAAGGCCTCGGGTGCAGGCTTGCTCTGGGGTGTGAGCAGTGTCCTCTTGGCACCAGCGTCTGGACCCTGTTAGAACTCTCTTCTGTCCCCAGGCTCAGGTTAGTGTTGAGGGTCCCGACAGTCCTGCAGCTTGGAGGGGCTGGTGTCTGCTCACTGACTGACAGGAGGCCTCAGAGCCAGGATCTGTCCAGCACCGGTGGGTTCACTGCAGCCTCTGGGAGCCTCTGTGTTGCCTGCACAGCCCCCGGTCCCTGGTCCCCTGAGCTGTGCCCTCTCCCTTTCGGCACCCCACCCACCCTCTGCACATTGTTCCAGATGCTTCCTCAGGATGACAGGAGGTAGGGGGACCCAGGGCCCCAGGCCCTGTGTTTGGGACTGGGCAAGGAGAGCGGGAGGGACTGCGCTTCTCTGCAGTGCTCTGCTCTGCTCTCTGCCAGTCTCCAGGGAGTGGCCAGCATGTTCTATCTCCCCACAACCAAGACCCTCATCTCCAGATAAAGGGCTCAGATGTGGGGGTCCTGGAAAGCTGCTTGCAACTGATAACAGTCTTCTGGCCTCAGTGCAGGAGCCTAGAGGAGTGGCGTGGCCTGATTATAATAAAGCTGTGTGGTGCTGCGTGCCTGGATTTGATTGTGGGGCTGTGGCAGAAGCCCCTCCCTGCCTCCTGCCCAGGAGCTCAGTGGCACCTGCTCCTCCTCCTGCTCCTGCAGCCAGACCCTCCGCTGCTTCCTCCAGCAGGGGCCTGGTGATTCTGTTGGCGAACATCTGCTTGAGTTTCGCAGTCACTTATTTTTTCTTTCCCGTCGTCCTTTGTCTCCCCATTCAGGCTGGCAGCAAAGTACTTCTTAAAACGACCTTTGGCTGGTGGCCTCGGCCCTGGGTCATGTCTGGGCCTGCTTGGACCTGGATGTGGGTTGCTGTGGGGTTTGGCTTGGTGGCTTGGGGGTGCTGGGAGGTGCAGGGGTGACTGGGTCAGACTGGGTCCTGTACTCAGGGCCAGCAGGGACACTGTCCCCTACACACAGAGGTCTGACCTAAAACTTGCAGGAGGAGGGCTGGGCTCCCCTGCAGCTGTCTTCCCTCAGAGGGGATCATGGGCTCCCCTGGGTGCCAACCCGGCCAGCTGGACACGCAGGGTCCAGGGGCAGTGTTCATGGTGCAGTGTTGCTTCTGGGGTGTTGGATAGGCCCAGGGGCTGTCGCACAGCCTCGATGTTCATCTCGCAGTCACCCTGCATGCAGTTCGGACCATGGTCCCTACTCACATATGGAGAAGAGGAAGCCCCGGGGTTAGTGACCTCCAGAGGTCACATGCGAGGAGGGCATGGGGATGTGCCCTGCAGCTGTGAGCCCTGAGGCCTGAGCCCTTGCCCGTCCCCACTGCTCCCTTTGAGCTCTCAGCTTTTTGGCCATCTGCAGATGTTTTTGGAGTATCCTCTCTTGACCAGTGCTGGGGGTGCAGGGGTAACTACATCAGGCTGGGTTCGGTCCTCAGTGAACTCCCCTTTATTTGGGGACCCAGATGCAACCAGTAAGGAAGGTGGTTTCAGAACAGGCTAGGGGCTCTGGAAAGAGGACACCAGGGACTTGCTGGCCTTTTTTTTTTAACTAGTGTGACCAGGAAGACCCGCCTGAGGGCAGGATGTTTGGACTGACACTGGGCAAGCAGAAACCAGGCCTGGTAAGACAGGAGAGGAGCCAGTTGGACCAGGAGGTAGCAAGTGTAAAGGTCCTGTGGTCAGCATGTCTCTGCCAGGCTTGAGCATTAGCAAAGAGGCCAGCAAATCAGGGATGATGTCAAAGGAACTGGCAAACTGGGAGCAGGCATTGAGAGGCCACTGGCAGGGCAGCCACTCTATTGTCCAATGGCAAGTGATAGTAACCAGGCTTGTGGATGAGTAGTGGATGCTTGTTTTTCTTAACAGCTCAGCACAGTGCAGGAGTGTGTGTGTGTGTGTGTGTGTGTGTGTGTGTGTGTGTGTGGTTTTACTCCAGGCTGCAGGAGGGATGCAGAGTCAGGGCAGTCTCGTCACTGGCTCAGGCTGCATGGGTGGTACACAGCAGAGCCGGGTGGAACAGGCCCACAGCCTTGTTTTCGTGCATGTGTGTCCCATGGCTCTGCCCCTCCTGACCACTGTCTCCAGGCCCCTGTAGTCAGCAGATCTTTAAAGACTGTCATGCCCTCTTCTCGTTGCATTTCAGGATCCGGGCACTCCAGGGGCAGGGATGTCATTGTGGGCGTGAAGGTTTAGGACGTGGATGTCTCTGGAACTAGCCAGACTGCACTGTTGGGGAAAGGCCCGGCACATGGGAACACAGCTTTCATCTCCAGTCAGCTGTTTTTCCCAGTGCCCCTCCCTGGGCGGGGTGGAGAGCGGCTGACCTGCCCAGGGAGGGAAAGTTCCTGAGCACAGTTCCTGAGGTGCCCACTGACCCAGCCTGCTAAGCTTAGCTCAGCTCTCCCTAAACCCAAACACCACAACCCAAGTGGTGCCTGTGACCACCTGACCAGACTCCTGGGCTGGGGTTGGGTGGAGTCAACTCCACCTTACCGAGGACCCTGGGCTCCCCAGGTTGTCCCTGGGAGACTCCCATTCCTGGAACCCCAGCAGGCCCCTGGGACAGTGCAGGGAAGGTGATCAGTCTTTGCAAGAGGTCTCTGAGCAAGCGGGAGTTGTCTGCTAGCTGGTTGGTTAACCAGCTCCTGCCTGGCACAAAAGTCTCGTGCTGTCGAGTTAGGTTGCCAAGATTGAAAAACTGGGTTTTCCTGTGTAAACTTGTATTTTCCGCTTCTTTTCAAAACTTTGAACTTCTGGCCATACCGAATTGGGGCAGAAGATGGATATTGCTGAGGAGAGGCTACCCCTTGCACTGGCCATTAACCTTCTGGTACACCATCATCCCCAACCCTCTCCCCTCTATAAATTTCTGTCAGTCTGCTGGGAACCTGTCTTACCTTCCTCAAACTGCTTGGCATCTAATTTTGGAATGCCAGAATGTTCCTGAGGCCTCCCGTTTCCACCTGTTTGTGCTTGTGATGTGGTATCTGTGGTTGTGCATGAGACCAGGTAGTCAAGGCACCCAGGTGAGGTCCTGGCATGTGGCAGGAGATCTACTGCCCATTCTTTCCTTGGCCTTCAACCTCTGAGATGCAGGATGACCAGGAGACCCAGAGGGTCTTCCCGCTGATGGCCTTGACTTTCACTTTGAATGAAGTTCTCCCCCAGGACCTGGAGTCTGAGCTGCTGTGTCCTTAGTAGGCTGTTTCCTCCTCTCTCCATTGAAAGTGGGTTTCTGAGTGTCAATGGCCACACCTGGAGTCCCTTGCTGGGTCTGTTGGTTGTTTCTTGGGTGGAGGGGAGCCTGCATGTAGATTTCCTCCTCATGGCCTGGGACCCAGGAAGCTGGAGGACTGGAGATGTCCTTTGGGCCTTGGGAGGGATCCTGCTCTGTCACTAGCTGTTTCTGTGAGGCTTCAAAGGTTTGTTCAGTGGCAAAGCAGTTGACACCTAATCAGGACTGGAAAGCTTCAGACCACAAGCAAGAGGCAGAGAACAGGGCCCTGGAGCTTGGCATGACAGTGCAGGGCAGGTCTGAGGACCCGGAAGCCCCCTAAGGCCCCACACAGGTGGGAGTTGTTGGAGGGAAGCGTGCTGGGGAGAAGCCCATGGGCTTCTCTTGGGCCACAGGACCTCGGGAGTTTCTACCAGCCTATGGGGCAGGGCTGGGGTCTGGGGCAGGGCTGCCACCTGCTCAGCACCAAGGTGGGTTGGGGTGAGGAATCCCCTCCCTGGGGCTGTCCCCTGGGGCTGTGGGATAGCTGTTGAGCCATTCCTGGGGAAGCGGCTTATCCCCAGGGCCAATTCTCAGGACTTGGTGAAACTGGGGAAGTTGAGCCAACTGAGCGCATTTCTCTAAAGTAGGATTTCTCCAACGGTCCTGAGGCTGAGGCATCCACCACCCTTGCCGGGGCAGACACCTGCACTGGGCCCTGCCTGACTGCCCAGGGTCCTGCCCCTTCTGCCCAGTGCACCCGTGGGCACCGCCACTAACTGGCAAGGCCACATTTGCCCTCCCTCTCCCTGAAACCTGTTCTTTCAGGGGGTGTGGTGCGGGGTCGGTGGTGACAGGTACTGGTGCAGCATCCTGGGTCTGCTGCTGTGAAAGTGATCAAGGCCCCTGCTCTCTGTTCCCACAGCTGCGTGCGCATGTGCACTTTCCCCACTCGAGCAGACTGAAGGAACCGCACACCACCCTCCTCGTCTTCACCTTCAGCTCCCCAGGTCCATCAGCACCCTTCAGCATTCCTCAGCACATTGTTTCAGTGATGACCTACAATCCCAGCATCCAGTGGCCTTGCTGGTCTGTCTGTGACTCTGTGGTAGGTTTTCCCTGTTTCTACTATTATGAAACACTATGACTTCCTTGTGTGTAGACAAAACCACTTTTACACACATGCATGTTCAAGGGGTATTTGAGATCCATATTCAAGGGGTTTTAGAAAGCTAATTTTTCCCATTCTGTAATTTTTGCAAAACTCTAAGATGCATTTCAGTTTGAAAGTTCACTAAGTGCTGTTTTTAAGGAAAAATAACATTTTTCTTTGGTTCATGATTTCCATAATTTAATTTGAAGTTAAAATGAGTGTGGCCTAGACCTATCTGGGGTTTGTAGGTTTGAATCTCTGTGATATTCTCTTTAAAACAGAGCAGGATCTGGGTGCAGTGGTGCATGTCTGAAATCCTAGCAGCTCAGGAGGCTGAGGCAGGAGGATCTTGAGTTCAAAGCCAGTCTCAGCAAAAGGGAGGTGCTAAGCAACTCAGTGAGACCTGGTCTCTAAATAAAATACAAAATAGGGCTGGGGATGTGGCTTAGTGTGTAAGCCTGGGTTCAATCCTCAGTACAAAAAAAAATGCAAAAGGGGCAGATGGTGGGACTTTGTCTCTCTCCCTGGCTCTCTTGTTGCTGACCTGCGGTCCTTCCTGACTGTGCCATGGAGGCAGAGCCCCTTGGTACAGCGTTCTGTGCTTTAGGCCCTGCCTTTGGTGGGTAGATGTTACTTAATGGAGTGGTTTGTTTTTGATGGGGTTAGTGGCTGATGGTGAGACTCCATAAGGTGAGAAGCCAGCAGGGGAAGGAGCAGAGGCATCTACAGCCAAGGGCAGAAGAAAAGGAGGAGGAGGAAGAGGAAGACAAGAGCCTTCCAGGATGCACTCTGTTTATTAAAAACCTCAACTTCAGTACCACAGAGGAGACGCTGAGGGAAGTGAGTATCCACCAGGAATGGGGGACGCTCCAGGCTGTGATGTGGGCAGTGCGTCTGCTCTGTGTCCGGCACGGCTCAGGTGGTGGACAGCCTGCCCTGCTGCACACCACCCCTGCTGTCCAGGCGAGGGTCCACATTCCAAGTGTGTGTGAAAACAGTGCCCCAACCTCTTCTGTGGTGAGTGGCCCAGAAGTCAGTGCCACCACTGTGCGTGGCCTGATGGAGCCTGCAGGAGACTCATCAGTGAGGTGTCCCCACCTGGCACGTCTGGATGGGGTGAGTCTGCACCTGTGGGAGGAGAGCAGAAGGGGCAGGGTAGGGAGCTCCAGGCAGGAGTTTGGCAGATGCCCAGTGAGCATGGCAGCCCATGGGCTGCAGGGCCAGGATGGGCGAGGGGCCCTTCCTTCTCAAGAGGATGGGGTCTGCGAGCTCCCTGTCTCCCCAAACAGGACTCCCCAGCAGAGGCGCTGCTTTTGGTGAATCGAGCATGGCACAGAACAGGCGCTCACCAGATTTTCTGCTTAATGGATAAGTGACACAGCTAACTGCTGTGAACTTGTTCTGGAAGGGAGATGGCAGAGGATGGAAATCTCTGATTCCCCTCTCTTTCAGAAGGTCCCCTGAGCTCTAAAATTCTATAGAGATTTCAAGAGAGGAGGCAGTGTCTGCTGACCCCACCTCCATGCCATGACTGTCCCTAGGTAGGAGGACAGCCACAGCAGTGGAGAGGCCCAGACCCAAGCAGGCAGCATGGCCAGGGGCCCCGGAGAACCTGGTGAAGTGCTGATACTGACGTGACTTGGTTTTAGAGGCACATCCTAGCAGTGTCTCAAAGGCAGGTGGCTCTAAGCCTGTCAGGCCAGCTCTGGTCCTGTGTTGTCCTTGTCACTCCTGGCATGGTGTGGGACATCACTATTTGATCAGCATTACCTGGATTTGCACAAACAGAAGCTCAAGGGTGTCCTCAGAATTGAAGGCCCTGGAGCTGGAAGGTTCAGCCAGGATCATCTAGTTCAGCTGGGAGATGGAGCTTCAAAGAAGTTGCCTCACTATCCTGAGCTCACACAGCCCATTAGAGCACTGTGGCGAAGCACACCCAGATCACAGTACCCCTGTCCCAGCACCTGAGTGTGGAGTAATGATCAGGGGTCAGTCCTCCCGGGCCTGGATCCTGGCCTCACTCCTTGCTAATGGGCAAACCCTGCAGCCTTTCTGTGCCTCAGTTTCTCCGGCTGTCATAGTGGCACAAGTGGAACTTTCCCATTGGGTTGTTTTGAAGGTTTGACTAGGATGAGTGAGATCCTCCAGGTAGAGGGTCCCACACCTGAAGCACGAGTTTGCTGCTGGTGTGTGTGGGGGTCTCTGCTCCTCCTGTTGCCTGTCACTCACTTAGTGGACAGTACTGAGCACCTGCCTGTCTTTGGTCCTGAAGACAGGGCCAGAGCTAGAGCCATGTGGAGTGTGCCTTATCTGGGCTCTAAAGGATGACAGGAGAAGGGAGGGGGAGCATAGACTTTCAGTTTTTTAGATTTATTTTGGCTTTAAGCACAGAGGGCAGTGAGGTGGTTGGGCATCCAGGCCCCTGAACTGACACCAGCTTCTGGGGTCTGCAGCAGACCTCTCAGCTGTTCCAAGGCCTAGCTCCTCATTCTGTAAGTGGAGCAAAAAGCAGCCCAGCTGCTGTTTCGAGAGGCCCAGAGGACTGACCAGGTTTCTTGTAACAGGCCATCGCTCACCATCTCTGAATGACCCAGGATCTCTGTGGGCAACATGGGAGGACAGCTTGGCAGGCTGCACAGTGGCTCAGAGCCTGGCTCAGCAGCCCAGACCCAGGTCCAGCATGTTCAGCTTTGTGACCCCAACTGCCAGCCCCTGAGGCCTGGCCTTTGGCTGCCCACCTGAGGGCATCTCTGGGTCACTAGGTGGGTGGATGGTATGGGACCTGGCACAGGCCTGTGCAGTGTGCAGGCTGCTGAGGTCAGCTCTGCATGCCTCCTGCTTCCTGTACCTGTAGGTGGACCCATGGTGACTGGAGAGGCTCCCGCGCAGGTGGTGGATGCTCCCAGAAGTCAGGGGCTACATGATCCCCTCTTCTCCAGGTGTTTTCCAAAGTGGGTGCCATGAGGAGCTGCTCCATCTCCAAGAAGAGCAAAGCAGGTAACCCATGGAAATCTTGGCTGGAAGGAAGTAGTTCCAGAAGAAATCATACCTACAGGCGGGGAGGGCAGCCAGACTTGTCTGAAACAGTCCTTCCTCTCTCCTGGAGACTTCTGCTGTGCAGTCAAAGAGGCCCATGTGTCCTGGGCAGTGCATAGCCTCGCAGGCTGTCACGTGATCCTGGAGCTGTGCACCTAGTGGTCGGGCAGGGTACCGTCAGCACCCTGGGGCTCCCTCCTCCCCACTCCTTCCAGACACAGCAAGAAGGACTGATTGTGGGCTTTCCCACTTCAGTTCCAAGGGAAATGACCCATACGTAGAACTTCTAGATCATTAAACATGTCATTAATCTGCACCTCCCTGCCCATTAGGTAGTGGGCAGGCAGAGATCACTTGGCCTCTCCTTTCAGCCCCAGATCTTGTTCTGATGCTCCTAGCCTCCCCTCATTCATGCCCTGGTTCCCTGCAGAGCATGAACAAGGACACGTCCTTTGTCCTTTATCACAGCCACGTACCCCATGCAGCAGCCCTTTGATTCACGGACATGGTGCAGTACAGCACAAGTCAACAGTGACCACTGCCCATTCACTCCCTAACTGGCCTGGGCCACCAGACAGTGAGCGCCAGAGATGTCCCTGTCCTCAGACACCCACAGTAGCTGGGGGACATATGAACTGGTGGCTTCAGCACAGGGCCAGGAGGGCTGTGGCAGGGTCTTCAACTCATAGTGGGCCTAGAGGCTGGGAGGCTGAGCAACCTGGTGGCAGAGGCCGAGGCAGGAGGCACCCTGGAAAGGGAGGCAGTTTCCAGCTTAGGAAGTGGCTTTTATGCCCTGAAGGGGTTTGGACTGCAGCCTGGTGGGGAACCACTGAGGGTTTTAAGCAGACACTTCTGTACATGAAGTTAGAGGTCCCTTGCCTCTGTCTGCTCAGGTTGCCATGGCAGCAGATAAACCAGGCCGCAGGGACACTGCCCCTCTGGGAGCCTGCCCTCACCCCTGCAAGCACTCAGCAGTGACTTGCCACCCGTCATCAGTGTTGGAAGCACATCTTGGGGTGTCCACTGTCCTTTCGGGAGCCTGCCATCCAGTCAGGTGTTGGGGACAGCTAGGTAGTATCTGGTCAGCTAGGAGCAGCAGGACAAGGCTGTGGTCAGCCTGGGGCTGTCATGAAGGATGGCTGGGCGCAGGCAGCTGTGCAGCAGCAGGTCATACTGCTAACCCTTGAGGAGCACAAGGAGAGATGGTGGGCAGAGCTCATGCAGAACTGGCACACAGGAGGCCAGGAGAGTGGGTCCTTGGTACCAGCATGTGCCCCTCTCCCACAGTCCCAGGTCAGCATTTCCTGTGGGCTGAACCCACGGGTGCAGAGGCCGGGAGCCAGGTGCTGCTCTTGGCAGAGACCAGCCTCCCAGGCAGTATGGCCCTGCCGTGTCGGAGGCTGGGTGAGCTCCTCTTTCTCAGGAGTATGTTGACACTCAGGTGCAGATGCCAGCAGCCCACCACTCATAGCCTTCTGCCCCCAAATGAGAGCTCTCTGCTCAGAGAGTAAACTGACACTCACCGTGGGACAGGACTGCCTGGCCCCTGCAGTTCTGAGTCACGTTTGGGCTGTTCACGAGTTTCCCTAGTGTGCCTGGCCCTGGGTCCCTCGGTCTCTGGATAGAAACACAGGTGCAGGGCTCTGCAGGGGAGGCAGAGATGCAGTTAGAAACCTTGTGCTTTGGGGTGCCCTGTGGGATTCCCCAGCATTACCTCTCTATGCCTGACACACACACACTGAAGCACCTGAAGAGGCTGCTGTTGCTCTTGCCCTCTGACCTCCTGCCACCTCAGAGGGGGAAACACGCGGAGCCAAGACACCTTCACCATCCCCATCAGAACTTTAGACCCGAAATCCAAGAGCCAGATCCAAGGGTCAAAAAGGCCCCTGGAGGCAGACCTGGGTGCTGGTGACACCACATGGAGGCAGGGCTGTCCAGGCAGAGGCTTCTGCTGGAGAACAGTGGTCAGGCCCGAGTCAGTTCCCCTCCCTCACAAAGGTGAGATCGTATTAGGAAGTTAATTATCACATCAGTCATCTGTTAATTATTAGTCAGTGATCTTCAGCAGTGGATTTGCTGGGGCAACTAATCGTAAATGGCAGTCCTGGAGCTGAGGCCATGTGGGGGCTGGAAAGGGAACTGGAAAGGAACCAATGCCAAGCCCTGGCTCACTCCGTGATCCCTCTCACAGTGGGCCCCCTGTTCCAGGAGTGCTGCTTTCCATGGGGTTTGGATTTGTGGAGTACTGGAAGGCAGAGCAAGCCCAGAAAGCCCTCAAGCAGCTGCAGGTAAGTGGGCTGTGAGTCAGGGTCCATGCTGGGGGCCTGTCATCTCTGAAACTGGGGGCAACCCCTGATCTCCTGTCGTGCTGGGCCCGTCCTTTCACCAGGTTTCCAGGGGACAATGCTCAAGCAATGAAGCCCGCTCTCAGTCCTCCACGACCACTATCATTCACTTATTCCACCCACATGCTTGTGTCATGTTCCTAGTTTGTGACAGCACTGTGGTATGCCTGGGGAGACCCTTTCTCTTTCTGGTGGGGAGATGGGCAGTGGAGCCATGAATTAACACAAGACAAGGTCATGCCAAATTCTCAGTCACATGACTTCAGAAGTGGGGCTGCCTTTGGACTGGATGGGCAAAGGGGAGCTCCTGAGAAGCAGATGGCTGTGCCTACACCTGCCCACATGAAGACACCTGCACAGAGACCTGGAGGGAAAGCTGTCCAGGAGCAGAGGATGGCATTTGCAAAGGGCCTGTGTCAAGGACTCCAGGTAGTTGGGGGAATAAGCCCCCCAGGGCAGCTGGCAGAGAGCAGTGTGTGCTGAGCATAAGGGGAGATGGAGGTGTTTAGGACCAGATTTGCAGGTCACTTAAAGGACTGGATGTCAGCCTGAAGGTTGGGAGAGACTGTTGGAGGACTCGGATCACATTGGAAAGGGTCTCATTTGTGCTCCAGGACAGTTTCCAGCCCCTGTGTGGAGATGAGATGGGAGGAGGGTGGGAAGGAAACCCTCAGTGGCCAGAGAACAACGGTAGCGCCAGGGATGGGCAGCATTGTGCTGGAAGGGGCTGGAGAGTATCTGAATGTAGATTGAATGTTCTGTGCAGATGGAGGAGACAGCCTTCCTGCTGAGCCCTAAGTCGGGGATAAATGTGACCCTTAGCAGGAGGAGGGAGCCATCGCCACAGTGAGCACCTAGCCAGGGGTCTGTATCACCCCTGGGGAGCCGACCTCACTGGCAGTGACCATAGCTCCCTCACTGAAGCCCACATGCCAGGCCCTGACAGTGCAGGGAACTGGGAAGAGCACTTCCTGGTCTTTGGTTAGACATTGGAACTCCCACTGTGTCACCGGCACTGTGCGCTGTCAGCTCAGACGTGGCTCCTCAGACCCTCTGGTCATTTTCCTCTTGCACTCAGGTCAAGGTTCAGTTCAACTCCGTCATGCAGACAGTGCACTGCTCAGCCCCAGTCGTGTGTACTTGCATGCCCGTGGCCACCAAGGATTGCTTATGCAGAGCAACCTGGCTGTATCTTCTGGGAGGTTGTAGGGACTTTTGGGGTATTTCACTCAGACACCAGCTCCACCCCCAAGGACCACAGCCTTAGGCACAGGACGTTGGGCCAGGGATTTGGGGAGTTGCAGATTAGGTACCAAGCTCTCTTTGCAAGCCACACCAGAAAGGCCACTGAACCTTCAGATGCTTTTAAGCAGTGACCGAGCCTGTGCCCTTGAATGATGTAAAGATCAAGGATGCCACATGGTTCAGTGAGCATTTGGAGGCTGGGTGTCTGTGACGACTGACCCCTGCCTGGCTCTCACCCTGCCATCTTGGGGAAAACCCTTCCGTGTCTGCCCTCCCGACCCCTCTGCACAGCATCTGCCAGGTCGACCTTTATAAGAAACCCTCTGTGAGCAAGACTTCAGTGAGCAACAGCCCTGTGAGCTTGGCATCTCTGAGCTTGTCCTCTGTGGGCGCAACCTTTGTGAGCACTGCCTCTGTAAACAAGGCCTCTGTGAGAACGGCCTCTGAGAAAGGCCTCAGTGAGCACAGCCTCTGTGAGCAAGGCCTCTATGAGTTTGGGCTCTGGAGCTCGGCCCCTGTGAGCATGGACGTTCTGAACAAGACCTCTGTGAGCAAGGACTTTCTTAACAAGACCTCTGTGAGCAAGGTCTGTGAGCCTGACCTCTGTGAGCACCACCTATGTGAGCAAGCACTCTGAAAGATAGGAATATGTGAGCATTGCCTATATGAGCTTGGCCACTGTGAACACGGCCTCTGTGAGTACTGCCTCTGTGAGAACAGCCTTTGTGAGCAATAACTCTGTGAGTGCAGACCCTGTGAGCACAACCCCTGTGAGCACAGACTGTGAGCAAGGTCTCTGTGATCAAGCCACTGTGAGAATGTCCTTCATTAGCAAGCCCTCTGTGAGCACGACCTCAGTGAAGAAGCCCTCTGTAAGCAAGACCTCAGTGAGCATGGCCGCTGTTAGCAAGGTCTCTTTGAGCACGGCATCTGTGAGCAAGGCCTCTATAAGCTTGGGCTCTGTGAGCTCGGCCTCTGTGAGCATGGACTATCTGGCAAGACCTCTGTGAGCATGGCGTCTGTGAACTTGGACTCTGTGAGAATGGCCTATGTGAGCAAGGCCTCTGTGTGCCCAGCCTCTGTGAGCAAAGATTCTGTGAGCAAGGTCTCTGTGATCTTGGCCACTCCTTGCAAGGTCTCTGTGACCAGGGCCACTGTGAGCGTGTCCTCTATTAGCAAGACCTCTGGAGCTAGACCTCTGTGTGCATAGCCTCTGTGAGACAACCTCTGTAAGCACGACCTCAGTTAGCATGGCCTCTGTCAACAAGGCCTCTGTGAGCTCGGCCTCTGTGAACACAGCCTCTGTGAGCTTGGCCTCTGTGAGCAAGACCTCTGTGAGTATGGCCTCTGTGAGCATGGCTTATGTGATGAAGGCCTCTGTGAGCAAGACCTCTTTGAGCACAGCCTCAGTGAGAAAGCCCTTTGTGAGAATGGCCTTTGTGAGCAAGGCCTCTATAAGCATGGCCCCTGAAGCTCAGACTCTGTGAGCACAGCCTCTGTGAGAAAGCACACTGTGAGCTCGTTCTCTGTGAGAACAGCCTTTGTGAGCATGGCCTCTATTTGCACGGCCTCTGTGAGCATGGCCTCTTTGAGAAAGCTCTCTGTGAGCTCAACCTCTGTGAGCTCTGTCTCTGTGATCACGTACATTGTGAGCATGGGCTCTATGAGCAAGCTCTCTGTCAGCTTGGCCTCTGTAAGCACAGCCTCTGTGAGCTTGGCCTCTGTGAGAATGGTCTCTGTGAGCATGGATCTATGAGCACAAACTCTCTGAGCTTGGCCTCTGTACGCTGAGCCTCTGTGAGCACAGTCTCTTTGAGCAAGGCCTCTTTGAGATGACCTCTATGATCGTGGCTTATGTGAGCAAGATCTCTGTGAGCTTGACCTCTGTGAGAACAGATTCTGTGAGAAGGCCCTATTTGAGATTGTCCTCTGAGAGCATTGATCTGTGAAAATGGGTTCTGTGAGCATGGCCTCTGTGAGCAAGGTCTATGTTATCACGGCATCTGTGAGAAAGCCCTCTGTGCTCATAGCCTCTATGAGCAAGCCCTCTGTCATTTAGGCATCTGTGAGCACACCCTTTGTGAGAATGGCTTCTGTGAACACAGCTCTTATCACTAAGGACTCTGTGAGCTCATCCTCTGTGAGCTCAGCCCCTGTGAACTTGGCCTCTGTGAGAACAGCTTCTGTGAGCAAGGTCTCTGTGAGCATGACCACTCTGAGCGAAGTCCTTTTGATCAAGGCCACTGTGAGCATGGACTCTCTGAGCAAGGTCTGTGAGCTCAGCCTCTGTGAGCACTGCCTATGTGAGCATGGCCTATGTGATCAAGTCCTCTGTGAGCTAGACCTCTGTGAGAACGGCCTCTGTGAGAAAGCGCTCTGTGAGCTCTGCTCTCTGAGCAAGTTCTCTGTGATCACAGCCACTCTGAGCAAGGTCCTCGTGATCAAGGACACTGTGAGCATGGATTCTTTTCAGCAAGGCCTCTGTGAGCAAGGTCTGTGAGCTCAGCCTCTGTGAGCACTGCCTATTTGAGCAAGCCCTATGTGAACAAGCCCTCTGTGAGCCAGGCCTCTGTGAGAACGTCCTCTTTGAGCAAGGCTTATGTGAGGAAGTCCTCTGTGAGCTAGGCCTCTGTGAGCAAGGTCTCCGTGATCATGGCCACTCTGATCAAGGTCCTTGTGATCAAGGCCAATGTGAGCATGGACTCTCTGAGCAAGGCTTCTGTGAGCAAGGTCTGTGACCTCAGCCTCTGTGAGCACTGCCAATGTAAGCAAGCCCTATGCGAACAAGCCCTTTGAGAGCTAGGCCTTTGTGAGCATGGCCTCTATGAGCTTGGCCTCTGTGAGTAAGCCCTCTGTGACGAAGTGCTCTGTGACATCGGACTCTGTGAGAATGACCTTCGTGAGCACAGACTCTGTGAGCCCAGCCTGTGTGAGAATGGCCTTTGTGAGAACGGCCTCTGTGATCAAGGCCTCTGTGAGAGCATCTTGTGTGAGCTAGCCTCTATGAGCTCGGGCACTGTGAGCTCAGCCTCTGTGAGCATGGACTCTCTGAGCAAGATCAGTGTGAGCTCAGACTCAATGAGCATGGCCTCTGTGAGAATGGCCTTTGTTAGCAAGGCCTCTATGAGCATGGCCCCTGTGAGCACAGACTCTGTGAGGTAGGTCTCTTTGATCATGGCCACTGTGAGCAAGGTCTCTGTGATCAAGGCCACTGTGAACATGTCCTCAGCAAGTCCTCTGGAGCTAGACCTCTGTGAGTAAAGCCTCTGTAATCATGAACTCAGTAGCATGGCCTCTGTGATCAAGCCCACTGTGAATTCGGCCTCTGTGAGCAAGCCCTCTGAGAGCTAGGCCTCTGTGAGCATGGTGTATGTGAACTTGGCCTCTGTGAACATGGCCTCTGTGAGTTCGGCCTCTGTGAGCAAGTTCTCTGTGAGCTCCGCCTCTGTGAGCACTGCCTATGTGAGCAAGCCTTCTGAGAGCTACGCCTTTGAGAGCACGGATCTGTGAGATAGGCCTCTATGAGCATGGCCTCTGTGAGCAAGGGCTCTGTGAGCAAGGTCTTTGTGAGCATGGCCCCTTGTGAGAAAGCTCTCTGTTAACTTGGCCTCTATGAGCAAGCCCTGTGTGAGCTAGGCCTCTGTGAGCACAGCCTCTGTGAGCTTGGCTTCTGTCAGAATGGCCTCTGAGCATGGTCTCTATGCGCTTGGCCTCTGTGAAAATGGCCTCTGTGAGCTCGAACTCTGTGAGAACTGCCCCTGTGAGTATGGTCTCTGTGAACACGGCCTTTGTGTGAATGCCCCTGTGAGCTCGGCCTCTGTGAGCAAGGACTCTGTGAGCAAGATCTGTGAGCAAGGTCTCTGTGAGTTTGGGCACTGTGAGCTCATCCTCTGTGAGCAAGGCCTCTGTGAGAATGGCCTTTGTGAGCAAGGTCTTTTGAGCACGGATTCCGTGAGAAAACCCTCTGTGAGCTCAGCCTTTCTGAGCAAGGTCTCTGTGATCATGCCCACTCTGAGAAAGTTCTCTGTGATCAAGGCAACTGTGAGCATGTCCTTTGTTAGCAAGCCCTCTGTGAGCTAGGCTTCTGTGAGCTTGGCCTCTGTGAGTCCGTACCCTGTGACCTCAGTGTCTTTGAGCAAGGCCTCTGTGAGCACCACCTCTGTGAGCATGTTCTCTGTGAGCAAGGCCTGCGTGAGCACAGCATCTGTGAGCATGGCCTCTGTGCAAAAGCCCACTGTGAGCTTAGTCTCCTAGAGAACCACATCAGTGAGCAAGGCCTCTGTGAGCAATGCCTCTTTGAGCTCTGGCTCTGTGAGCTTGGCCTCTATCAGCATGGACTCTCTGATCAAGATCTGTGTGAGCTCAGGCTCTGTGAGCATGGTCTCTGTGAGCTTGGCCTCTATCAGCACGGCCTCTGTGAGCTTGGCCTTTGTCAGCACGGCCTCTATGAGCAAGGCCTCTGTGTGCACAGCCTCTGCGAGAACGGCCTTTGTGAGCAAGGCCTCTATGAGCATGGGCCCTGTGAATGAAGGTTCTGTGAGCAAGATCTCTTTGATCATGGCCACTCTGAGGAAGCTCTCTGTGATCAAGGCCATTGTGAGCATGTGCTCTATTAGCAAGACCTCTGGAGCTAGACCTCTGTGAGCACAGCCATTGTGAGACAGCCTCTGTAAGCACGACCTCAGTTATCACAACCTATACGAACAAGCCCTCTGTGACCTCGTCATCTGTGAGCATGGCCTCTGTGAGCATGGCCTCTGTGAGAAAGCCCACTGTGAGCTTGGTTTCCTAGAGAACTGCATCTGTGAACAAGGCCATTGTGAGCAAGGTCTTTGTGAACACAGCCCCTGTGAGAAAGCTCTCTGTGAGCTTGGCCTCTCTGAGCAAGCCCTCTGTGATCATGGCCTCTATGAACAAGCCCTGTGTTAGCAAGGCCTCTGTGAGCACAGCCTCTTGTTACCAAGGCCTCTGTGAGCTCATCCTCTGTGAGCTCAGCTCCTGTGAGCTCGACCCCTGTGAGCTCAGCCTCTGTGAGAACAGCCTCTCTGAGCAAGGACTCTGTGAGCAAGATCTCTGTGCAAGACCTCTATTAGCAAGCCCTCTTTGAGCTAGGCTTCTGTGAGCATAGCCTCTGTGAGCTTGGCCTCTGTGAGCCCAGCCCCTGTGATCTCAGCCTCTTTGAGCAAGGCCTCTGTGAGCACCACCTCTGTGAGCACAGCCTCTTGTGAGCAAGGCCTCTGTGAGAAAGCCCACTGTGAACTTGGTCTCCTAGAGAACCGCATCTTTGAGCAAGGCCGTTGTGAGCATGGCCTCTGTGAGCAAGGTCTCTTTGAGCACAGCCTCTGTGAGCAATGCCTCTATGAGCTCGGGCTCTGTGAGCTCAGTCTCTGTGAGCATGGACTCTCTGAGCAAGACCTCTTTGAGCTCAGCCTCTGTGAGCATGGTCTCTGTGAACACCACCTCTGTGAGCAAGTTCTCTGTGAGCAAGGCCTGTGTGAGCACAGCCTTTGTGAGCATGGCCTCTGTGAGCACAGCCTCTGTGAACAAGTCTCTGTGAGCTCTTGTTTCTTTCATACTGAAGAGAAGCACAGAGGACACAGCAAATGTTTGTCACGGGTTGGGAAACAAGTCACAGGTTGACCAGGGTTCTCTGCTTGCTGTGGAGAAATGCTCCATGACTCAGCTTCCCCCTCCGTGAGGCAGGAGTAGCGGGTCACCTCCTCCATGGGCACATCCCCTGAGTTCACACACGTGGACAGCACAGGTGACTGCACCCGCTCATGCCAGTAAGCTCTTGGTGCAGGTGCTCTAAATCACGCACCCCAGCTGACCTCACTGACTTACAAGACCACACTCTCTCCTTTCACAAGGTCACCATGCTCAGCCTTCCCTGTCCCAGTCCCTGCATTTTGGATTCCGCTTGGTTTGGCTTGGCTGCTCGCTGGAATGTAATTTCATGTGGTTCGGGAAGGGGTGATGTTCCCTGATACTTCCGCCCGTGGGTCTCCAGAGATCTCTTGGAGATAGGGAGATTTGACCACACTCGGAACCTGCCGGGCATTCTTTGCACATACTTCAAAACCCCAAGTCCCTTGGACTTCTCGCTCATTTACTCTTGGCAAAAGACGGCTTCCTGCTTCTGCAAAGTTAAGCTTTCAAGCTTAGGAGAAAAGGCTTTTTGGACAACAAACAGCCCCTTAAAAACAATATTTTGATGAGTTAAGTGTAAATGAATCAGAAACACATGGATTAAGCTTCTCTTGATGTACAGAAGGGTTTAATAATTACTGGGGGCAGGGAAGAAAGGAAATGAGGCTGGAAAAGCCATGTCTTGAGTTTTATCAAATCTACAATGTTTGAGAAGTAATCCAAGACATTCCACACACCCCCAAATGTAGCCAGATTTTCTGATTCGACTTCCAAAGAGCCACACAGGATCTTTCTAGTAACGTCTGAGTGTTCCAAAGCACCAGATTTTCATGGCTTCTGATTGGCTGGGCATGAAGTTATGATTTATGAGACCATTCAAAGATTCATATATTGCCATTTTAACAAATTCCTTCCAAACTGAACAGTACCCAAATGCAGCTTTATAAATATCTTTCCTGTTAGAAGACTCCTTTCTATTCACAAGACTCCCCTTCTTTTCTTTCTCCCCAGCGTCCCCTGCCCAATTTGGCCACAGATTCCCCCAAGAGGTCTCAGAACAAATGCAGAGAAGGGGAATTAATTTTACCATGACTGAAACGTGTTTCGCTTTGGATTGAGTTTTAAATGACTTGGGTCTCTATAAGCTGCGGGTCATAAGAAGGTTAAAGCTAAACGACTCATAAGTTAGGTGAAGGGTAGAAGGGGGAATTTTATAAATGCTTATTGCTTTCATAAAAAGAAAAGCTAGGTTGTGTTCATGCCTAACCCAGTCAAACACTCCATACATCAAGACCCAGTGTTTCCTGGAGGAAATGTCCCACACTTATTCGGCAGGCTCCTGTCTTCCCCTGCCTCAGTGACGTCATCGGTGTCGAGCGTCTGGCTAGGATAAGTAACTTCTTCCACATGTCACCTTCCCAGGTCCTTCCCCAAATAAATTTCGAATCACTCAAAGCTCTGAGGTACCCTAAATCTCTTGGTTTAACAGGCAGCAGAAAAGTGGGGTGAAAGGTGGTACAGAGAGGGACTTCCTGCTTGAATAACTGGTTATCCCCTGGGTCCTGTTTCCAATGGCATGCTCACAAGCCCTACCCATCATGGAGCACAGAAGTTATCTAGAAAAGAGGTCAGCAGAGTCAGGTCTGCTAGGTTCTCAGGCAGGCACACATTTTCAAATTTAAATAGTAGAGTGCTTCGGCAAACACACAGGGGTGGTGATCCAACAGTACTATAAATGAGAGTCATCGCCTGAGCAACCCAAACCCAATGTATCAGTCAGCAATGCCAAGATAATGCCACATAACATGCCATCCCAAAATCATACGGGCAATCCTTTTTTCTCACATCTTTTTTTCCAGTGACCCACTGGAAGTGGCAGAGATGCAGACCACCTGCATGAGCATATTCCCACCTCTGCCCATGTCACACCTAATGAGACTAGAGTCCCATTTGTCAAACAAGTCACATGGCCAAGTTCAGAGTCAAGGTGAAGGAAAGTAACCCCACTGTTATGGTTTGGGTATGGGGTAGCCCCCGAAAACTTGTGTGTGAGACAATGCAAGAAGGTTCAAAGGTGAATGATCAGATTGGGAGAACCTTAACATAATCAGTGGATTAATCCTCTCAGGATTAATTAATTGGGTGGTGACTGTAAGCAGGTAGGGTGTTGCAGGAGGTAGGTCTCTGGGAGTGTGCTTTGGGGATTTATATTTTGTCCCTGGTGAACAGAGCTCTCTCTCTCTCTGCTTCCCGATTGCCATGTCCTGGCTGCTTTCCTCCTCTGCTCCCTTCCGCCATGTTGTCCTACCTCACCTTGGACCCAGAACAAAAGAGTCAGCCATCTATGAACTGAGACCTCTGAAACCATGAGCCCAATAAGTTTTTCTTCTTCTAATTGTTCTTGTCAAGTCTTTTGGTCACAGTGATGAAAAAGTTGACTCAGACACCCACCCACCATCAGACCACGGCAGGACTGGACATAACTTCCAGGAAATACAGGACTAAGACTAATAATTTAATCACCACACCCACTTATTTCCTGATTCCTTCCTCTTTGTGCAGACCCCATTTCCAACCACCAACTCCTTCCTACTAATGGGTCCAGTCACCATGTCTTAGATTCATCCATCCTCCTGATCCCAACTGCACAGCCCCAGTCCAAGACCCAACCTCTCTCGCCTGGACCACTGCTGTGGTATGCTTCACTGGTGGTCACTGGAAGCCATTTCCCACATTGGGACCTAATGACCTTTCTGAAAAACTTATCTGGTCATGTCTGTGGCTTCTCTTTGCACTCAGAAAAACTTCTAGAAACTTTGATATGATCCAGAACATCACACATGAAGCCAGAATCTCCCTCTTCCTTCTGGCCTCCTGCCTGTCTAGCCTCACTCTGTCTTGGCCGTGCCCCATCTCCTCTGGGACTCCAACACAGGCACTGGTGTCTGTTGTAAAGACCTTCTTTCTTGGTGGTCTAGAGGGTTTCCTCCCCTCTCCTGCCCTGGATAATGCCTTCCACTCATTCAGGTCTCTGCTTAAAATGTGCATCCCCCAGGAAGCCACCCTTAATCCCATGAGCACACTGGGCTCATGATGTTCCAGAAGCTTCCTGCAGTTGCATGGTTTCCTCCTCATTCTGAGGAGAAATGAAGGTGTCCTCTGATCATTCCGATTAGCTCAGCACTGATTGGCAGGCCAGTGGCCGCAGGAAGGATGTGCTCATGGCCTCTCGCAGCTGGGCCTTGGGGCTGTGTTTTGGGACCATCCCACCCAATCCTGTGGTCGAGAGAAATTGATCCCTCCAGGGACACTTTAGGCTGTGAACGTGGGAAAAGAGCAGATTGAATACTGGCAGGCTGATGGCAGACCTCCACCTCCACTTGGTGAGGAAATTTCTGGAGTGATTCGCCACATATTCTCCCAACGGACCCTTATAAAAACTCCGTAAGGGGCAGACAAGGCTTTCATGGGCTCTGGTGTTATCCACCGTCTTTCCCAGCAGGGTACATGGCTCCATAACTCCACAGCTACATGTTCAGCAGCTTGAAATTGGCCACAGGGATGGGCGGATGCTGCCAATCAAGGGTTTCTCCCAGAGCCCCGTGGCCAAGCACTGGGTGTCCTGAAGGACTTCCGATGCCCAGTCTCCATGCCCCCGAGGAGGTCAGAGAAGGATCTGATTGTCATTCCTAACTCCTCCTCCATCCTACCTGCACCGTGGCCTTTAGAGGACACAGAGAGGACCAGGCCATTCCATGGAAGCCCCTCCACAGCTGCTGCCACCTCCTGTGGTCTCTCCCAAGTCATTCCCTCAAGAATCCTCTGAGCTCTGGCCTGCGTGAGTCCCTGCCATTCTCCAGAACACCAAGGGTTTCCCACTTCTGTGACCCCAAGCTTGCTAGTCCCTCTGCTGGGGACACCCTCATTTCTACTCTCCAGGTGAGGGTCCCCCACTCCTCCATCAAGACCCAACTCCAAGGCTTGAAGTACTGCCCCCGCACCAACCTCCAGACAGAGGTGACCAACTCCCACTTCCTCTAGAACTCCGCAGTGTGGACTTAACTCCTTACCCCCCTCCATCACTCCAAAATGATCACCCGTTCTGTTCTCTGTAGTTCCCAAGGTCTAGCCCAGAGCCTGGTCCACAGTTGGTACTGGAAAAATCGCTGTCAAATTAGCAGTGAAAAAGACAAACACGTCTTCAGCACCACGTTCCGTACACATCGCTCAGCATTGGTCTTGGGGACAGGGGTTAAGACGAGACCCCAGACCTCAGAGAGCTGGGACCATGCAGATAAAGAAGGAAGAGAGTCAACCCTGCATCGCCAAGTGGCCCTCCTACCCGAGAGAAAGAGGGCTTGAAACTCCCGGGCTGATGAGGCCATCCGCTTGGCTGTCACGTGCCATCTACCATCACGGCCACGCACTAGTAGGCAGCTGTGAGATAGAAACCAAAGCAAGCGTCAGAGCCGCAGCCCCGGTGTCTGGGAGGCTGCTTGACACTCATGACCTCAGCGCCGGATAAACAGGAAAGAACACACAGTAGAGAGAGAGGCTGTGCTCCACCAGGAGACGGGCGCAGGTGGCCCGGGCTGGCGACAGCCTCAGAACACAAGGACATCAAGTTCCAGGGACTCACCGTCTGCCTGATTTGAGTGGGAGAAGAGCACGAATCACCACCTCCCCCCTCCCAAGGGAGAAAGGAAAAACCAGGACTTGGGTAAAAGGTGTTTCAGGCAGAGAGGGGATTGAGAATAGGGGTCTTGACATGCATTTGGGGGTGCCATCCATGGGCTAGTCATCATCCCGTGCACTCTAACAGGTCATTAATCCTCACAGTAAGTCTGGTATTAATGTCCACATGACAGATTAAAATCCGAGGCTCAGGAGAGTCAAGTCACTTGCCTAACATTGCACAGCCAGCAAGAGGGGAGAGATCTGTCTGCTCCCTGAACCCAAGATTTAACCCTGTCATCGTTTGACCTCAGAGGAGTCAGAAACATGTGGGAGACAAGTGCGGACCCCCTTGTCCACGAGGGAAAATATCCGGGCCAGGTTCACATGTGATTTACAGGGTGACTTCACCCCGGGCAGGGTGCAGAGCCGCTCCACAACCAGAAAGAACTCCCAGTGTTTTCCTTGCAGTCAAACCTTTGCTCCACAGTCCAGTTTCTATAACTGGTACAAACAGCCCTTTCATTTTCCGATTCTCTCATTTCCCTCAGGCTTGGCGGGAACGGCCTGCGTGGTAGACCGCACACCTCCCCGGGTCCAATCTCAGCATTTCCCTCCCTCTCCTCTGCTCCACACCAGATGCCACCCGATGGCCTGGGGCAGGGACAGGAGGCAGGAGTGTGCAGGGATCTGGGTAGAAGAGGGACGGCTCAGGTGCCTGCCCAGGGGCTCTTCCAGGTGTCCAGGATGGTGAAAGGGGAGGCATGAAGCTAAAGTGTGCCGGTCAGGTCTCCTCCCTCCCGTCGGAAAAGTACAAACCGTTGTTTGATACAAACTCAAGGTCAGGGCACAGATAAAGCCAGAGCCGAGAGTGGCAGGACCTGCTTCCCGAGGAGTTAACGAGTGCCCACGGTCCTGCCGTACTCTAGAGGGAGGACCCTGTTCCTGTGTCGATCAAGGGCGCGGGCTCTGGAGTGCATCCCATCTGGAGACAGCTCACTGCTCCAGCCTGGGCTGTCACAGGGGTGTCCACCAAAAGCCTCAGGACACCAGCATCCAGGAGTCGGGTCTCACCAGGAGGGCATCCTGGGTGAGGGTGGGCTCTGAAGCCAGTGGTGAGCATCCCCGTGAGAGCCAGAAAGGAGACTCGCAGGGACCCGCGGGAGAAGCCCGTGAAGATGGAGTCAGAGCAACAGAAGCCAAGGGGGCCAGAAGGATCCCTCCCAGAACCTTCCAGAGGAACTGCAGCCTGAGTCCCCTTGATGTCAGCTCCCTGGGCTCCAGAACTACAGAATCAATTACTGCAGTTTCAAGCCACCAAGTCCAGCAGCCCTAGAAATGAATCCAAGTGGGTGCTGATTGGGTCATTGCGCTTCACCTCCCGTGCCTCCACGTCCTCAGCTTTAAAATGGGTCTGACAATTATCATAATATCTGCCTCCCAGGTGATGGGAAGAGACTGGGAGGCTGCTCTCCAGGCAGAGTTCTGCTTTCTAATGAGTACCAGCCCATCGACCTTGGAGGGAGGGCCAGGGAAGATGGTGTCCCACCTGGAGACAGAGGTCTGAAGGGAAAGAACAGGGGCAGGCACTGTGGTAGCCAGCAGGGCGGGATGAAAATGGAGAGGAACTCAGACATCAGGAACCCAGAGACAGAAAGGAGACATGCAGAGAGGACCAAAGGGATCCGGTTCCTGCAGGTGCTTCTAAGAGGGCCCGAACCTCAACCCTGCCTCCCTCTGAGCCTCCACCATGGGGATGATCATAAACCTCCTTGACGTACTATTCTGATGATAAGATCGATTCTGCGTGAAGAGAGCTTCATTCTCTCTCCAGTAACTTTCTCACTCCTAATCATCCTCGACGGCCCTTCTCTGGGCCGGACACCATGCCCCGCATGTAAGACGCACTCCATGCGTGCTCTCCATCATTTTAATCGTGCTGTGGATCATGAGGTTCCCTGATGTTGGATGAAAGATGAAAAGATGTGGCACTTTGCTTTCTCCTCTTCCTGGAGCCCAACCAGCTCCCGAAGGTCCTCTGCTGCACCTTTCTTAGGGCACCTGACCATCATCCGAAGATTATTCGGGATCACAGGGGGGAACACAGGGCTCTTCTCTGAGGACACAGCCAGGCTTCCCAGAAACACGGCCAGCGGGACACGGGGGCCTCACCAGCACCCGGTGCTGCCGCGGGAGGCCCGTGGAGCAGGCGCATTTCATAATTCCTGCATTGGGTCTCTCTTCCCATAAACCTTTCTTGCGCATCTCTGTGCGTCAAGGGACTGTTCTTGGCTCTGAGAAAACAACGTGGAGAATAAACAGATAATATCCCTTCCATCCTGGGCTGATGGCTCTGTTTACTGTACAGATAAATAGATTCTTTCAAACCCCAGCAAGTGCCCCTGGGGAAGTCCCCGTGCTGGGCGTGTTTGCGGAGGGATCTGTCTGACTGGGAAAGCATCACCTTGCTGGGAGTTCAGCAGGTGGGATGCAGGCGGGGACAGCTGGTGTCAGAGTGGGGAGCCCACGTCCTGCGGGAGCTGGTGGGGAGAGCCCCATGCGGCTCACAGGGTCTCCTGGGCCCTGGAAGAGACAAATCTTGAACAACTGAGCAAACATTGACCAAGCGCATTTGGGTGCTGGGCACTGCTACAAACTTCAGGGGGCCACCTGCTCGGTGCTGGCCAAGGCTCCCAAGGCTGGCAGGTCCTTCTCCACTGCTGCCAGAGCAGGACTCCAGCACTGTTCCCAGGACAAGCGGAGGGACCGGGCTAAGGTCACCCCCTCACCTCCCCTGCTGAAGGGTTCCATTTTTCTGGCGGGGAAGCTGAGGCAGGGAAAGCTGAATGACTGGTTCCGGAGCGCAGATCTCATAAGACCGCAGTGCTAACGCCAGGGATGAGCAACACTTTCCTGACCCTAAGCCAGGGCTCCTCTGCTCCCTCCAGCTGCCACTCAAGCAGTCTGCCACCATGCCCAACAGGCTCCTCCCGGACACTGTCCCCTGCCAAGACTGTCCCCACACACTGCAGAGCTGAGTGGAAGAGGGTTATTTCAGCAGAGTGTTAATGAGCTTTAATCTGGCCTCTGGTCTCTCTTTCAGGGGCCAAAGGATAAAGGACACACAAGTCGTCACGATTTTCATTTTTGCCACATCCATCCAGCCCCTGCAATGGCTCTGGTGACAATCATTCCTGTGCTTAGAAGGAATCTTCAGACCTGGTTGGGCAATGACCCCAAAGATTAGAATGAGGAGTGAACTGTCCTCAGGACCTTCACTCACAGAAACAAGAGACAAACATACTCCCGAGATATCATCAGGTCATTTTGGAAAAACCGGTGACAGACAAGCTTTGGAACAAAACAAGGAATAAATTATGTGATGAACTAGTGGTTAGTGGGGTGCCTGCAGGGAGCCTCCAGCCTTGGGTGCTCAACCGGGTTCCGAGCCGGCAGACAGGCAGAGTTCTGCAGGACATTCTGTGTGCCCCCACACCCCTTGGGTAATATCCCAAGGCCAAGTCCCATTAAACGGCTCATTTCCCCTAGTCCTGAAAAGAAAAATTGGGTTCACAGCTACTCTCTGCTGAATGTTGATTTCTTTCCAGATACCACACTAGTGTTTACAAACATTTGCATACATCTGCATATATTGACTTGGTCAATTTCCCATAGTATTGATCCTAGCTAACCCCATTTCGCAGATGAGAACACCAATGTTTGTTAAGCCATGTGTCCAAGTGGCAGAGTCAGGCTTTGAACCGGGGGCTGTTAGCCTCTATATCCTGAGATCACTTTGTTCCACAGCCAGAGTGCTGGATGCGCAGTCCTTCCCCAGCACCCAGAGATGCATGGTGCTTGAGTATAAACCCACCCTCTGCCCTGCATCCCGGAAGTCGTCCCAGAAATCTTATTCTTCCATAGTTTGGTCTTGGCAGCCCCAGGAAGGTCAGGAAACAGCCAGACCTGAGACATTGCGTTTCACCCATCATGAATCCTCCATCTCCAACACACCTCTTATCTGCTTATCTCCAGAAAACATGACCCTGGATAAGCCAGGGGGTTCACAGGCTGCCCGGGGTGTCCAGGGTCTTGTTCCTGACATTCTTGCTGGGTGTTGTCCACCCCCAAACGACCTGACCGGGAGAGATGTCCCAGCAATGTCACCATAGGTCTCCACTCATCTATCCCCAAGACAATCACTCTTGCCAGATCCCCTCTAGCCACTGCCCTGTGGCTGTCCTTCACCCTCTGATTCCTTTCAGAGGTGTGAATATGATATGAAGTCTCTGGTTTCAAAGGCCCCTTGGGCTGAGTCTTGGACCTCTTGGGCCCTGGGTTCTGCGTTAGTGGCCTTTCCCGTGGACAGATGGCTCCATCCCACTTCTCAGCCCTGATGCCATCTTCCCAAAGGCCTTGATCTTCCTGACAGCAGGGGTGCTGGAAGCTCCCACCCCAGAGCAAAAATTGCAATGTAACTGGAGAAAAGATGAAACCCCGGGTAGCCCAGGGTGCACCACCAGAACACCCCGATGACCACACATCCAGGATGCCTATCCTGGTCAGTCCCTGATCTCCAGGAACAACATCTGGAGCAGCACTCCTAAAACAGCTGCTCACAAACACCACGTGGGAGAGGTTTGAGCTCCTGCATCAGCCCTAGAGATCCGGGTTTACTGCCCTGCATGGTGCTTGGATACTGGTAGTTGTTACTGTGTTTGGTTTCGGTTTAAGTTCTTTAGATGATCCTATATATTTTCTATTGCTGCATTACCAACTGCCACAAATGTAGGAGCTTAAAACAGCACACACTTTATCTCATGACTTCTGAGGGTCAAGGACCTAGGAAGGGTTTAGCTGGGGTCTCTGCGTCAGGATCTCACGAGATGGTAATCAAGGTGTTGGCCAGGGCTGGGGTCTCCTGGGAAGGCGGGGCTAGGGCTGGATGCACCTCCAAGCCCCATTGGGCAGGATTCAGGTTCTTGCAGGTCGAGGGACTGGAGATCTCAACTCTTTGCTGACTGTTGGCTGGAGGCTGCCCTTGGTTCTTAGTCAAGTGGGTCTCTGTGATTTGCCTCACCAAAGCCAGGAACGGAGAGAGTCCACCAGCAAGTTGGAAGCTCCAAGCTCACGTAACAGTCACAGGAGAGTCGTCCCTGCCCTCTGCTGTGTTCTCCTTGCTAGTACAAGTGACAGGTCCTGCCCTGCTCCAGCAGAAGCCGGGATGCCCATGGCGTATCACAATGCCCGGAGGATCGCTGCAAGCACCGTAGGGACTATCCAGCACAGGGATGTAACAGGCAGCCAGCACCAAGAACCTTGAGCCCTCCACAGTGCTCCTCAACCCCCTCAAACCAGACTTGCAATTCCCATGCTTGAGGAGGCATGAACACTCCCGGGATCTCATCAAAATGCAGATGCAGGCAAGGTACCATGGTGTACGCCTGTCATCCCAGCAGCTCGGGAGGCTGAGGCAGGAGGATGGCGATTTCAAAGCCAACCTCAGCAAAGTGAGGCCCTAAGCAACTCAGTGAGACCCTATCTCTAAATAAAATACCAACTAGGTCTGGGGATGTGGCTCAGTGTTTAAGTGTCCCTGAGTACAAGCCCAAGACCCAGTTCACCTGGGCTCCATCTGCTTGCCGAGTCACCAATTCCATTTTCAGCCACCAGACCAGAAGTTCTGGGGGAAGGCATGAAATTCCAGATGGACAGCTCAGATGCTGGGCAGACTGTGTCCTTCTCGGAGCCTGAGAATCAGGGACATGGAAGGCAGCCTTTCCAGAATGGATGTGCTGCTCCGCAATTGGATGGAACTTCCAGGCCACTGGGGTTCACTTGAGCTGACCTCGCTCATCATCAGTGCCCACACCTCTCTGGCTCCAAGGCAGGGCATCAATGACACTGAGAGAAAGCCATTCCCTTGGGGGTCTTCTTAGAGAAAGCCATTCCCTTGGGGGTCTTCAATGGTAGTGAGAAGATCTGCCCTTTCAGTGCCTTTCATCCTTCCAACTAGGTTGAGCACCTACTGATGCTAATCTGTCAGTTTAACCAGGAGTGATCAGGCCCCAGGTAAGACTCAGACAGGCGGTCATCTCTACCAGGATTCAATAACTCCCTTTAGTTACCACTTACTTGTTCTTTTCGTAACCTTCCATTCCTGGCAATTAATGCAAGGTTTTCTTTAGGGTATTAGCAATGTAGTTATCTTTTTAAATAAATGTATCTTAAATGCAACAAGGTATCCAAATGCATAAGTTCCAAATAGATGGGTTCAGCCAAACATGGCTTGAAAACATTAACAATAACAATTTCAGTGGGGTGCATGCCTGTAATTCCAGTGACTTGGGAGGCTGAGGCAGGAGGATCACCTGTTCAAGGCCAGTCTCATCAACTTAGTGAGGCCCTAAGTAACTTAGCAAGACTCTGTCTCTACATAAAAAATAAAAAGGGCTGGGGATGTGACTGAGTGGGTAAGTACCCCTGAGTTCTATCTCTAGTACCAAAAAAAAAAAAAACCTAAAATTTACAAAAGGATGTGCATAGTTCTTTGTAAGTGGAAGGTGTTAGCAGTGTAGTTTTCCTTTAAATAGGTAATATCCAGGGGTTGCAGATTCCATGGGCTTATATAAGAGACCTGAGCACTCTGGAAATCGGGTATCCATGGGGTCCTGGAACCCATCCTGGGTAAATACCCAGGAATGGCTACATGTGTTTTTAAGTATCCAAAAGGCGAATTGCTACAAAAATAATTCTGGTTATTGATAATTCAATTAGTGCAAGGATCTGGCATAAATTTTGAAATAGAATCAAAAGACACTGGTCTAGGCCAATCCCTTAAGGTGGAGACTTGAATCCTTAGTTCATCTTTCTGCAAAGATGATGGAGCATACTGAGTACCCAGTGCTGGGCTGGGCATGGGATTGTAGCAAGAATGCCACTTCTTTGCCCACAAGACATTTCTAGGTTAACAAGAAGTCTGAAAGAGTACCAGGTGGCTGGAGAGAGAGATTGCCCAGGCAATGCAGAGAGAAGGAGCCAGTTGTGGTTGGTTTGGAACTTTTATTAGAGTAACAGACAAGGTCAACAATGGACCATAGAAATGCTTCTGATGAGGCACTGTGCCCTCCTCTGTCCACAGCAGTCCCACTGCCTGAGGCTCCTGTAGCTGCCTTTCACCTCTAAACAACAGATTCCACTTTGGCATCTGCATTGATGGATTTTAGAATCATCTAGTGACCGACCCTCTGCCTTCCTTACTACCTCTGCAGCTTCCCAAATCTGCCTGGCTCTCAAAGGCCATTTTGCCTGATGGGGACCAGGTTCTTGTGGGCTCCAACCACATAACATATGGAAGCATTTACTAGAAATCCGTGGATGATTGGATGCCTTAGCATGAGAGCAAGTGAATGAATGCATCCAGGATCTTTATGTGCCAAGCATCCATCAGAGACCAAGGGATTACAGAGTCCAGGGGCTGTGAACTTGAACCCCAGAGTCAGGCTGACTGAGCCTCAAATGCAGCTTCACTCATTTACTGTGTGACCTGTCAGGTCTCAGTCTCTTCTGTGAAATGGGAACAATGGAACTCTGTCAACCCCACCTGCTGGAAGCATCTGCTGCCACTGGGGAACCAGAGGCCAAGAAGTGCCCTGTATGGTATTGGGGAGATGGCCCTGTTCTCCTGCCAACAGGGCAAGCACTGGTCTGCAGAGGCAGAGAATGCCAGTTCCCCTGGCAACTACCAGTCCTGGCTGGCCCGGCTCCAAGTGTAACTCAGACTGTGCAGAGAAAAACTGCAAATGAGGCTCCCACAGACCTCAGCTGAACACTCTCTTCACTGGCTTGTGCTGCTCTCATTTCCAATGAAACCAGGCCCTGTTGCCATACCCATTACGCTGGGCCCCCACCATGATCAGTGACACTGGAAGGGAGGTGGCTCCAGGGCTGACATTTGGAGACTCGTGTCCGGGCCCTCACTGTCAATGAGGGGTAGAGAACCTGGTCTCTGCACCACTTGGATTTGCCTTCCCTGTCCCCTTAGCTAGTGTGATTCATCTCTCCACATCTCGGACCATTAGCACCCAGGGCCTGGTGGAGGGCTGGTATGTTGCAGAGGGAAGTCGCACTATGGGATTTCAGAAGCTCACCAACGTTGTGGATGCCCCTTCTCTCAGCTCTGTCTTCCTGCCAAGCTCTCTGGCTGGCTCTACTTTTCCCTTTTTGTCCTGAACTGACCTGATTCCGAGGTTTTGGTCAATAATGGGAAGGAGATGTTCCTTCTTTCTAAACAGGAAATATACACACAGACACACACACATACACACACAATCTCCATTTCTGACTTCTTCTGAAAATTCCAAGCTCTTGCCACGTTGAGCCCAGCACTTCTTGTGTGGTCGTGTCCACATGAGCTGAGCTGCTGCTTTTAGACAGGCATGGCTTATTAGTTTGCCATAGTCCCCACCATTCCCTACTGACTCATGCCTGGCTCTCTCCTTTTATCAGCCTGACCTCTGGGAAAACCTGAGGTTTGGTCCCTGGTATGGGCGCTGGGATAGAGAAGACAAAACTGGGGACAAGAAAGGTGGGAAGGAGGCGAGCAGTTGAGGAAAAGTTCACAAAACATTCAGAGAAGGTGAGACCAAAGGGGATTCCCTGGAGAAAAGGAGAGAGTTCAGGTAGCATGCAGGAGAGGGAGGTCCCGGCATGGCAGACAGCCCAGGACACTCTCAAGCTGTCCCCTGCCCCACCCCACTCATCCTCTGTCTCTCTCTAGCACCAGTACAAGTAAAATGAGCTTTCAGGAACTTCCGGAGTGGCCAGGTGGGATGAGCACCCAGAGGCAGTATAGGACACACAGTCCCCACCTGTTCCTCCTCAGTCTGACAGAGCGTCACAGGCAAGTCCCTGGTGCCTGGGTTTCCCCTTCTGCAAAGTGAGGCCAGTGCACTGCCATTGGCCCTGCTTGTCCCTTGTCCCTTGTCCTAAGGAGGAGACTGTGTAACGAGCAGGACTCCAGACTCTGAGGAGTTATAGGCTGAACCTCATCCCCTGCCTTCACCTCCATCCCCTGCCTCCATTTGTCAGTATAAGTGAACATTTTCTGAATCCTAGGAAAGGACTTTGCTCATCATGCAGCTTCAAATCAAGCCTCCCAGCCCACAGTTCCAGGCAGACTGGGTCCCTAAGCCCCACCCAGAAATTCCTACTTGAACCCTGAGGCCCTAACAAGGTCTCTAGCCTCTGTCCACTCTCACCTCTGCCGGCCCTCCCCCAGTCCCCGGCTCTGCATTCAACACATACTGATTAAATTCTTCTAGCAACTTCCATATGCCTAGAAACACAGAAGGCCCTTGGGCTGTGGTGCGATGGGAGGTGTAGAGAAAGCTCTGTGGTTGACTGTTGCCCCTGCTCTGGCCTGGGGATGGGGTGGCGGTAACCATGGTTTATTGGGCACTTCCTATGTGCTGGACCCTTGACACGAAATTTCTTTCACTGAATTTTCAAACAAACCTATGCAGACCCTGTTATCATCCCTATTTTACAGATGAGGGAAAGTAAGGCTCAGGTATGTGACACCACTTGAATGAAAGTCACCCGGCGATAAAATGGTGAAAGGTGAACTTGTCCAGTCCCAAAGCCCTGGGTCTTGAGTATGAAACCATGCTGGCCCCCATCACAGTGAAAAATAAGGACATAAAATTTCTGAATTATGAGAGTCCAACCTCCTCTCTGTTCCCATTGCACCGAGCACATAAGAGCAGTCATCATGTTGGTGATTGTAAGTCATCCTCAGCTCTTTAGGAACAATGATAGGGACTTACTCCATTTGGCGTTCCTAGAATCTACTAAAACGTCCACCATCAAAACAAATTACATGAACCTCGCTGAACTGCATCGAATTGAATAGAGTCCACGGAATCAAACTGAGTTGAACTGAACTCAGTCCTTGTCACCAGGTAGAAGGAAGCTGAGATTATAGATCAGAGAGACCACAGAAAATGCTGTGAACATTTACATATTGGAACTGTATTAGACATGATTCTTTTGAGTTGCAGGGGATAGAGAAAGGGACAAAGTAACTTCAACAAAAATTAGAATGTACTAGTTCATGAAATAAGAAATCCTGGCATGAGACGGGGAATCAGGCATGGCTGGACCCAGGAGTTCAGACCGGATGCTGTCAAGGAACTCTGCCCCTTTGTCTCTCTTCTCTTTCTGGCTCTCATTATTTGATGAGAAACAGACACTGGCATCCCTGGTCTCACATGGTCCTAGTAAGCCCCCTCTGTAGGAAAAACCATCTTTCCTGAGGGTTCCAATAGGAAAATCCCAGGGAGGGCTTTGATTGACAGTGGTTCATGAGTCCTTCATTGACACAATTGCTGTGGTCAGAAAGAAGACACCTTTTGATTGACTACACAGGGTCACATGTCCACATCTTTGGCTAACACCAAATGAACTCAGCCCAGGAAAGAGGGATTAGGAATCCAGAAGACGGAGAAGAGAGGGTTGGATATTTTCTGGCAGGGTCACATCTTAAAACTTTCCAAATCTGCCCCAGACAGAATGAACCCACTGGGTGCCCCTTTCCAGTGGCACCTTGAAATGTCATCTCTACCCAGAGCTTTCTGGATCTATCTGTCTTTTCCCAGCACCATCAATACCTTGATAAATTGATTTTGAATAGAGACAAGCTAATGCAATGCCTCTGTCCCAAGGCAGGTGACAGAGGGACGGGATTGATTTCTGCTCGGCTCACAGCAAGAATCAGAAAATGACTTCCTAGCAATTCTTCAGAAATAGGAGGAGAAAGGGGAGACTGGTCACTCTTTCTGCCTCTCAGAAAGTCCCAGGCCAATATGGGAGTAACTGATCTTGGAGTTCCAGAATTCTTTCCCTAGGTCAGAAGCCCCATCCCGGGCACCCATGTGATCTGGGGGGATTGTGACAGGCTCAGGCATAGCTGGCACACATTTTCTGTGTGCCTGAATATTTGGTGGTTCCATCTTTCTGCTTCTGCCCTTCTCAACTTGCAAAAGAGAATCCTGGGGTTGCTCCTTCAACACCTGCCTCCTTCTCCCCCAAGGGGCAGAACCCCCCTTTCCCCATCTTTGTTCCCGAGTTTTCATGATGCAAAATTTGATGTAGAAAGAACTGGATGTGGCGGGGAGGGCGGGGGACTCTCTTGTAGGATGAAAAAAGGATAAAGAGGGAGGGAAGTGAAGAGGGGAGGGGGAAGCTATATCCCACGTGGGTGGGTGTCAAAAGGGAGGGGAGGTTCCTGGAGAAAGAGCGGACACTGTAGGAATGGGAGGAAAAGGCAGCACGGGGGAAGAGTGGGTCTCTGGAAGGGTTGTTAAGGGTCTCACATTTGAGGTTGAGGTCGAGAGTGCCAGGGAGTGTCTGTGTCCTTTCAGGATAGAAGTGGGGGTGGATCCATTGACAGAGATGTGGGGTTCAACTGATAGATATGAATGGATGGACAGAAAGGTGATGATAGATGATAGGTGAAAGATTATTTACATGAGCCTGTCATCCCAGTAACTCAGAAGGCTGAGGCAGGAGGATTGCACATTCAAGGCCAGCCTCAGCAATTTAGCATTACCCTAAGAAACTCAGTGAGACCCTGTCTCTAAATAAAATACAAAAACAGTCTGTGGATGTGACTCAGGAGTTAAGCGCACCTGGTTTCAATCTCCAGTACCTGAAAAAAAGAATTGTGTGTGTGTGTGTGTGTGTGTGTGTGTGTGTGTGTGTGTGTCCATATCACACACGCACACACAGGAAATATGGTTGTGAACTTGTCAATACTATTTTAAAGCAGATGGTGATAAAGATGCTAATAAGACAATGTTTTGACAGAGGCTGAGAAACCGCTCCATTTTAAAAATCAACTTTTGAAGAGGTATTGCATATATGTGGTTCAGACTTCCACGTGTACATTTAATTTTATTTTCGGCATGATAACCCATGAACATTGTTTTAAATCCAGCTAGTATAAAACAGCTCATGGTGAGATGTACAAACTCCTGCTCTTTTTCAATCCCGGTACCCTCTCTGGAAGAGAGGACGACGCTTTTGCTTTTGTGACCTCGGCGATGGCTGGGCTGCTGCTGAAGGTAGCATTACTTCCCACCATCTAGGTTCCCACCTGGACGAAGTTTTGTTTTGGCTTCTGCGGGAAGCTGGCAGACACAAGCAGTTCAGTAGGTTGCCCGAGGACAGGGCCAATCACCAGCCACCTGCCAAGCATGCCCGGTGGCTCCCCGCAAGCCTGGAGGTTCCTTCTGCTCAGTGAGCTGGTTTCCACCCTGGGGACCTCCCCCCAGCATCCCAGGAAGCCATGTGACTGCAGAGTGCATCTCACCTGCTGCATCCTTGGGGAACCCCAATACATTTCAGGGCTTGGGATCCCCACCGCCTTGCCACACGTGCGTATGTCTGGTGGACAGTCCTTCACGTTACCCAGTTTTCAGAGAGAACTGTGCATGACATCCACACTCCCTGGGTAGTGCTTAACAGATCCTTGATGAATCAAATAAGCAGCTTGGACCACGGTGAGGACTCCCACACTCTACCCCACAGGTCCTCAAGGTCTTGGGGATCTGTTCACTTCGGGGCTTCTGTGTTCCTCTAACCCTGAGAGCTGCCCTCGCAGGAGGCTCAGGGGTATAAGTGATTCTGAAGTTAAATAAAAAATGCTGGGTTGTCTGATCCCAAGGTCCGGAACTTACTTTGATGCATTGCTGATGGAGAGACACAGGTGCAGTTGTCCCCTGAGACCCACCAGGGATGTGACTATCACGTTCCTTCTAAAAATTGGTACAGAATTTGCATAGAAGCTCTGCTCATCCCCCTTGCTTCAATTACCTCCATGTCACCCCCAACACCTCCCAACACAAATGCCACCTGGATAACTGTTACACAGCTTGATTTAGAGAATAATGACAGAAAAAATGTCTTGACGTGTTCAGTACAGATGCCAATTTGCTTAAAATTTATTTTTTCAATCCATGGTTGAATCCATGGTGGTGAACTCAGGAATATGGAGGCCAACTCTATAGGAATCTAGGGAGATTTGTAGACAGTCAGTCATTGTCATGTTCTCTTAACTTTAAAAACATGTTTGGAATAAAGTTTCACTCATGCACTGCTGTTGGGAATGCAAATTGGTGCAACCACTATGGAAAGCAGACAACTTGGAATGAAACCACCATTTCATCCAGCTATCCCACTCCTTGGTTTATACCCAAGGGACTTAAAATCAGCATACTACAGTGATGCAGCCACATCAATGTTTATAGCTGCTCAATTCACAATAGTTAGATTGTGAAACCAACCTAGATTCTCTTCAATAGATGAATGGCTAAAGAAAATGTGGTGTATAAAAACAATGGAATATTACTCAGCCTTAAAGAACAATGAAATTATGGCATTTGTCAGTAGATGGATGGAGCTGGAGAATATCGTGCTAAGTGGAATAAACCAATCCTAAAAACCAAAGGCCAAATGTTTTCTCTGATATGCAGATGCTAGTTCACAATAAGGGCGGGCACTAGGGAAGGATAGAGTTACTTTAGATTAGGTAGAGGGGAGTGAAAGGAAGGGAAGAGGTATGGAGTAGGAAGGATAGTAGAGTGAAAAAGACATTATCACCTCATGTGCATGTATGACTCATGACTTATGTGACCCTGCAATATATATAATCAGAAAAATGAGAGATTGCGCTCTGTTTATGTAGGATTTATCAAAATGCATAAATGCATTTGAATGTCATGTACAACTAATTAGAACAAATTTTAAAAATTAATAAAACATAGTAAAATAAAATTGGGGGGCACAGTATTGTCTTATGCAGCCTCTCCACCATTGGTCTCTGTGTTCCCTCCCCCAGACACAGAACAAGGAGGAGAGAAGGGCCATATCTGGCTGAGGGACATTGCGGGGTCCAGCGTGGCTGGAAGGAAAAGGTAAGTGAAGTGGTCACCAGTCCGGATCTGTATTGCCAGGACTTGAGGGGCCCTGCCATGCCGGAGATGTCAGCCCTGCCTGCCCAGGACCAGGGCCCCTGGGCCTGGAGGTTTCCGTGCCTCTTCTCCACATCCCGAGGTCCTCCTCCTGCTATGGCAGGATTGGCCAGGACTCCTGCGCCTCTTCCATTGATAACAACCACATAATAATTGTAGTCATCACTGTTAGACTCGTAGGTCCCTCACCGGGTGAGAGCCAAGGTGAACTCTCTAGATCCACATGACCACGTCATCCTCAGGACAGATCTCTCAAACTCACACCAATGACCGTGTGATTTCTGAGCTCAGTTTCCTCATCCAGTCCCCTGGGATCAGTGAGGGAATTTTTCTAGGCATGCAAAGCACTTGGCCCAAAACTTAGCTCACAGAGATGGAAAGTAACATTTCAGAGAGGTTAAGTGATTTGTCCAGAGTCACACAGCCAGCACTTGGGCTCAGGTTTCCTTGATCCTGAAGCAATGCTCTCAGCCTGTCCACTCTTTAAAAATCAGAGCTCTCTGCAGCTGAAAACACCGAGGAGAAAGCTTGCCTTCCCTTAATTACATTAAAGGATCTATCATGTGCATGTAAACCAGCAAGCCATACTCCATGGAGCTGATGCATGTTAAACAGAATTTCAGAGTAAGTTGCTCAGATGTGGTGGAACAGCTGGTGTTAGCCCAGGGAGTGTGCATGTGGGTCTTCTCTCCCTCCCTGGAGAGTGAGAATCCAGGGGTGTTGGCAGCCGGGTGACCTGGGACAGGCTACACCAGATTTTGTTAGGCATCCCTGGGAGAGGTGAACACCTTGGGAAGGACCACCTTTCTTTACAGTGACTTTGAAGGCAAGGAGGAAAGACTGACTCTCAATATCAAGCTTCCTGAACCTGACGGATATCACATCACCTAGGGTCGTGACGAAAATGCACTTTCTCTGTCCCCATGGCAGGATGTGGTATTCAGATGCTTCCACATGGGGACCTCAGTCTGCCCTTCAAAGCATCAGAGAATGTTCCAGAGGCAGCAGAAAACCACCATGTTGAATCCGTGGGATCTTTGTGGATGAGATTAACAGGTTCCCAAATGCTAAGAAAATTTGCTTGGGGTCACGCAACTTATGTAGCCAGGTTGATTCTGCTTTCAGAAGAAAATCCAAAACTTAAAGATAGTTAAGTAAGTTGCTTATTTCTGTCTGAATCAAAACCAGAAGTAAGCAGTTTGGGGGCCCAGGCTCCCCCTGGCCTGATGTTCTGTCACCTCAACACCAGGCTTTCCTGATGACTCAGAAGTGTCCCCAGCTCAGTCCTCTTTCCTGCCTTTTGAGTGGTAGGAGGAAGGAAGAGGGAGACACAGGCTGGAAGTCTGAGAGACCACGAAGGCCTCCGGGTTCATCAACCCTCACATACTCACACAGCTGCGCCTTGCCATAGGGGAGACTGGGAAGCACCATCCTCAGCCCCAACTTCAAAGTCAGATATTCCCTTATTATAGAAGGTAAGGAGCAGGGACGAGCAGAGGATGCTACAGTCTTCGCCACTGATGGCAAGAATCTAATCTTCTGAGCGCTGTGCATTTCCATTCCTGACCTTGCCCAGTCTTAAGTCCTGTGAAGCAGCTGTGGTTATGCCCACAGGTTATGATCACAGGTTTGAGGCCATCTTCAGCGACTTAGTGAGGAGATGAAGAAAGAGCCAGAAGAGGGACGTGGCGGGCTTCAGTCCAGCGGTGCTGTGGATGGGGTGTGGTTTGACTCTGTTCCCCAGGGTCCCTGTGCTAGCATCTTGGTCCCCAATGTGGATGTGTTGGGATTGATGGACCTTTAAGAGGCAGGGCCTGGTGGAAGGTAATGAGGGCTGGAACATCACCCTTGGAAGGGGTGGATGCTGGCTGCTCCCAGTGAGGGAGTTCTAGAGAGCGAGTTGTTGGGAGAAGAGCGAGCTGGGGGCCTGAATGCTTCTGCTTCCCATCCCACCAGATACCTCTCCTCCTTGCATGCCTCCTGCTAGGATGCCAGTCGCCACACTGTGGTGCAGCCGGGAGGCCCTCTCCAGGCTGGCAGGAGCTGGCCTCATGATTTTGGACCTGCAGGACTGTGAGCTACATACGCCTCTTGACAGATTACCCATCCTTGGGTATTTTGGTATAACAATGGAAATGGAATGAGAGGCACAGCTAATGAAGTTGCAATTCAAATACGGGCCAGCTTCTTAGTTCTAGAATTTTCCCTTCCCCACATGGTGTGGTAAACATCAGCATAAAGTCAGGAGAGAGAATTCCTCTTCCTTCCTCCCTCCCTTCCCCCCTCCCTTCTTTCCTTCCTTCCTCCCTCCCTCCCTTTCTTCCTTCCTTCCTGAACCCTCTTTAAGTAAGATTTCATTGTGCAAAAGATATTTCCCAACCAGTTTTGAATCCATGCATTTGGGGAAAAGGTCACAGCCTCCCTGCCTCCCTGGGCTGGTCCCACAGTGTCAACCAACCCTGGACAATATTTGGGGAGGTGACCAGATGCCACATGTGTCCCACATGCTGAGGGGACACAAGGGTCAGCTGTGGCTGGTGGAGAGAGACGTGATTCTGCCCTCTCGCCCCAGGTGCTGGCGCTGGTTCCCTGTCCTCAGAGGTGATCCAGGGCCTGACAGTCCAAGGCTGCCACCTGACATCAGTCACTTCTGTCAACTTGGAAGGACTGGGTGCTCCTGCCCTCACTAGCTCTGACTGCTCACTATGATAGATTCTTTGCTTTCTCCTTCTCCTTGGATCTTCAGTGGACGGGATGATGCAAATGACCAGGGACCATGTGATTGTCACTCATTCCCATGAAAGACAAAGGAGGACAGAGAGGCATCAGTGTCCAGTGCAGGTGAGGGCCCACTTTAGCTCTCAGGGGCCAGACAGAAAATGCTTCAGGCTTCTGAGACTTGTTAAGACAACTTGGTTCTGCTGATAGAGCATGAAGTAGCCACAGATGATAGGTGCACACAGGCTGTGTTCTCATAAATCTGCATTTACAAAGGCAGGTGTAGGCTGATGAGGCCCCTGGACTACAGAGCTGGCTGAGCTTGGCTTAGAGCAATTGAGGTCACAGCCTGGGTCCAGCTATGCTCCCTGCCAATCCCAGCATTCCCTTCTCCTAGGGTGAGATGGAGGGGATCTACTCAATCTCATTGGCCTCCAGTTATCTCACCTCTCACATAGGGATAAACTATTTACTTCTTCCACTTAGGATAGTAAAGCCTCTTCTCTAAACAAGACAAGATTGCTCTGACCCCAGGGCCTTTGAACTTGCTCTGCTCTCCCTTCTGCTTTTAAGTTCCCTTCCTTCCAGCCTAGCATGCTACTTCATTGTGTCATATAGGGTCTTTAGTCACCTTCCTGCAGGCTTCCCTGGAATCACTGTCCAAAGTAATGAAACCGGCCTGGGACATGACAGATGCAGAAACTAACTTGATCAAAGCTTTTATGTTAATCTTCTGGCATAGAGAGAAAGATATGATTTCTATGGAAATTCCCTGCACCAGCGCTACCTTCTTCCCTTTTCCAGCATGCACATAGCAGGTCACATGTGTGATCTAAAATTCAAGACCAGGAGAATCAACACATCTTTTTTCATCCTAGTCACTAGGTCCTCCAGATCTGCCCATCCTACATCTGCAGATTCAACCAACCAAGAGATGGAACATATTATTTTTTAAGTTGTATGTGTACTGAATATATACAGACAATTTGGAGGTAATCATTTCCTAAAAAAATATAGTGTAAAAACTATTTACATAACACTTACTACACTTGTAGTATCAAGCATTACAAATCATCTAGAAGCAGACACGGTGGTGCATGTCTGTAATTCTGGCAGCTCAGGAGGCTGAGGCAGGAGGATCACAGGTTTGAGGCCAGCCTCAGTGACTTAGGGAGGCCCTAAGGCACCTAGTGAGACACTGTTTCAAAATAAATAAACAAATAAAAAGAGCTGGGGGTGTGGCTCAGTGGTTGAGTGTCCTTGAGTTCAATCCCTGGTACCAAAAAAAAATCATCTAGAGATGACTTAACTTATACAGGAGGATGTGTGTAGTTCTAGGTAAATATGACCCTATTTTATATAAGGGACTTAAGCATTTGTGAAGTTTGGTATCCAGGGAGGTTCCTAGAACCAATTCCCATGGATACTGAGGGACAACTTAGTTTCCTACCCTGGGTACTCCCTGCTTCAACATGAGAAACTGTCTGGATTGACAGATTTTAAAAAAATGAAGGTGCATATTCAGAGTTCTTCCACCCAACCTCGTGTGGAGTTTCACAACCTGGTGTTCCTTCCTCACCCTGCTGACAGGCCTTCTGTGAGTCACCCAGAATTTTCTGCTAGATTTATGAAATCCATTTTCCTTGAGACAGACTAAGCAGTTTTTGGAGAGCCAATATCATTAGGTTAATGATTCCCCATAAACTATTACCCACAGAGCCCAGTTAATTACACAAATGGAGCAGTAATGGTGAAGGATCAATCGCTGGCCAGGCACAACCCTCTGGGACAATGTGACCTGGGCAGGTGATGCTCCCAAGGAGGCTCGCTCAGCGGGTTGGGCCCCACTCCCTCATCATCCTCCGTCGTTTGCTCTGGGCCTCCCTCTGAAGCCAGGGTGCAGCTTCCCCAAGCGAGCATCGCAGCCGGGAGTGATTTCCGAGTCATTTCATTCCTGGCCATGACTTTTCATTTCCCACTGACGTCTGATTTATTTATCTGTTTATGAAGCAACCCATTTAGCTTGAAGTGCTGGCAATAGGCATTTGATCAAATAGAGCTGAAAATCTCATCTTTCATCATCCTGAATTTTTATTCCAACAATACTTAACAAAATAGAATTAAGCAGGGCAGAAGCAGCTCCTGCATTACACATTGGCCAGATTTCATGGGTCCTTCTGCTCTCTCTGGAGGATGAAGCTCTTCTGTGTTACTGACCATCATCCGAGGAAGGCTGCTCCCTCCCTCTAATGCCCAAGGAATCTGATTCTCCACTCTGATTTGCCTGGGTTTGGCAAGTTGACAGAGATGTGCGAGGGACATGGACTCCATGAGCATCTGATTACCTGTAACTAAGTGGTTCCCACCAAGCAACTCTGCTCGGTTTTTCCCAGATTAGCCAAGTCCCCTGAAGTCTAACTTCCTGTACTCTAAGGTCTTCCCTATCAGCCTTCCCATTCTCATCTGAGCAGGTGTGCAATGGACGAAGGAGGTGATATTAGTACTGTCCTTAACACCAAAACAATCAAAAACTATCAAAATTCTTGCCCGGTACCAGGCATTAAATATATGTTTTTACATCATTTATTCCCATTCTATAGATGAGAAGGCTGAGTAAGAGACAGAACTAGGATTCAGTTATCATCTCTCCACAACTGTGTCAGGTTCTTGATCATGCCATTCTGCCTTCCCAAAAAGGGGAGGAAAATTAGTATCTACCGTGCTCCTGTGTCCTGGACACCTTTCCCTGCTATCTCCGTGAATTCTTAAAACCTCCCATGATATGTGTAGTCACCCATTCTATAGGCAGGACACCTGGGACTTCAGAAGAGCAAGATAATCTGGCTCTAAATGAAGGATATGTGTCAAGACAGCAGTGACTATAGCAAGGGACTTGGGTCCTAAGATGGCCATTAGGACATTCGTGAATTCTTAGTATGCAAATAGTGGTATGCATGTGTGCAGAGGAATATTTTCTAAGGAAATTGCCATATCTCTGGTCAGACCATTGCAGAGGTTATAAACCCCAAATAGGTCAAGAGACATTGAACTTGAGGATGGGAACATACACAGACCGTGGCTTATAAGTCTCTGTTGACTTCACACAATTAGGAACTGACACACACTTCTCAGGATCCGCTGGGCATAGATGCTGTGAAAAATGCCAGAGCTGATATCCACCTGTGTCTTCCAGGGGACAAATCACAGTAGGAACAAAATCAGCTGTTGTTACCCTGCCCCTTCCACTGGTTTCCATCCCACCAGGGATGAAATGTAGAGTTCTCACGGTGGTTTCTAAACAAGGCTTAGCAGACCCTCCCCCTCCCCCACATCTTCATGGACTTTGTTTCTGCTCATCCTTCAGGACCCAGAAGGAAAGGTGACTCTGACCCTTCCTGGAACTCCTGAGTCTAATGTATCTTGGGTTCCCTCTCAGCTCTTGTCACCATATGTGATCATCCTGTCCATGTGTTCTCTTACTCTCTCCCCACCTAGAAAAAAGTGTGTTAGCCAGTCACAGTGGCACACACCTCTAATTGCAGTGACTCAGGAGGCTGAGGCAGGAGGATTGTGAGTTTGAGGCCAGCTTCAGCAACTTGGGAAGATCCTAAGCAACTCAGTGAGAACCTGTCTCAAAATTAAAAATAGAAAAAGGGTTGGAGATGTGGCTGAGTATTAAGCACCCCTGGATTCAATCCCTGGTACCAAAAAGAACCAAAAAAAAAGAGTTTTTCCACCCCTTTCTCCATCTTCAGAGCCAAGCCTGGTACCTGACTGAGATTTGGTGATCAATGATATCAAGTGGATATACAAGGATGTCACTTACACTCTCTGTTACAATTTCCTTTTCTATAAAGTAAATGCTGGGACTACAAGTGCTTTCCAAATTATGCTCCCCAGGAAGCAAAGGCAAAGAGTTACACAAAGTAATCCTAGTCTCTTAGTCTCAATATTTTAACTATCTCTTCTAAGATAAAGATTTCCTTTGAAAATAGAAGAGAGAAATTTTCAATTTAAAGTTTTAGGTTGCTGGACTGTGAGCATCTTGCTGACTCTCAAGTATGTGACCTGTTACTAACAACCACAATGAGGGGACAGAAGTAAAGGAGACCCTGGCTCATGGAGGGAGGAGGCAAAAGATGCCATCCAGCTAGGCTAGTCCTGGAAACCCTGCAGGAGGAAAGATTCACAGGACCTTGACCAGGGAGGCATGGACCTTTGAACTGTGCCAAGGTGGGACAATGAAAGAACAAAAATAGTAGTTCAAAGACAGTGATCTCAAAGGATGGTACCAGATCAGCAGCATCTGCATCACTAGGACCTTGTTACAAATGCAAACTCTCAAACTCCAGGCCAGGCCTACTAAATCAGGAACTCAAGACCTTCAGTAGAGAGATCAGTGTTTTAACACCTTCCCAGTGACTCTCAGCATGCTCAAGTCCAAGGTTGTGAGGTTGAGGTAAAAAGGACAGATACCTGCACAAACCCAGCTAGAAGGCAATCATGACCACTCTAAGGAGATGTTTTCCAGGACTTTGATCAGTCCAGCTGCAAATTGAAATCACTTGGAAAAGTTTTCAAACTCCTAACACCGAGGTAACACACCAGACAGATTAAACCAGAATCTCTGGGATAAGACCATGGGAGTTCTATTTTAAATTTTTAATTTTTAAAAATTTTCCCTTATGTGATTGCACCGTATCAACATGCTTAGGAAGTACGGCACCAAAAATTTTTATAGAACCAATGGCAAAGAGAGCCAAGATCCGTAGTAACTGGAAATTCTGCCTGGTAACTTAGCCTATGAGAATCCCCTTGGTGGTACTGCTCCCAAGGGAGAGAGAATTAATGTATGGAAAGGGAGGGTGCTCTGATTCATTAAGATGATCTTTGTCACAGCCATCAGGACTCAGATCTGGAGTTGAAACTCGTGAGTTCAAAGCCCATCTCTGCCATTTTATGTGTGACCTCAGATACCTTGCTCAACATCCATGGATCAGTCTTTTCATTTCTAAAATGGGAATAACAACAATTTATATATCACAGGATTTTTTCTGATTAATAAGCAGGTTAATCTATGCAATGTGCTTACTGCAGTACCTGGTACTCAGCAATGAATAACTGTTTAAATTTGTTTGCAGAACTATGGTTTAAAACAAATGCCTATTTTGTCAGTCTCCTGATAACCTGGCTATGATTCTTGCAAATAAACCATGCATACAAGAATCCATGTAGTCTTGAGTGTTCCACCCATGTTGACTTTCTATCAACTGTAGTGATTGTTGCTTCAACTACTCTCCTATCTGTGGTCACCATCAAAGAGTGTCAAATCACCCCTAAGGGTACAGGAAGAGCTCAGAGACTTCCAGCCAATACAGTAGCTGAGCTCACATTTAAGCCTCTCACACTCTGAACACATGGGAATGCTGGATAAATTACAACATTAAAAACTTCAAATATATAGCTTGAATCAAAAATAAAATAAAGGCAAAAGAACTTAGGTTACAGAAAGGAAGAGAAAATTAAATGAACCCAATGGTTCATGAGATATCAAAACTTCACACACCAAGAGAGTCATAATGCCTTCAGGGACAGAATAACATACACATGAATTGACCTATACAGCCCCAAGCAGGGAACCATAAAAGTCTTTCCATCCATGAAAGGAGCTCTAGAAAGCTTTACCCTTTGGCTTCCACTTACAGCATGCAAGCCAAGTTGTCCACTCCAAACTATACATGGTAAGGGATCCATTGGGAGAAATTTAAATATCAAACATGTTCCATGAATTTCCACAATTTAAGCTCCCAAAGAAACCCAAGGGGAAAATTCCCACAGAAGATGAGCTCACAATTAAAAATTGTAAAGTACACAAAGAAACCATGAGAGTCAGAAAGTGAAAGTAATGAAGAAATTAAAGCTATAGAAACTACATGGAGATGATCTACTTAAAAATCTCTTTGAGGTTATGTGAATTTACGTTTGATGAAATAAAGGAAAGAAAATAGAGTCAACAATAGGTCGTGAACATAAATCATAAGATACAGAGCCTGAATTAGAGTGATTTATACAGGGAGCGTTCTATTGTCCCCTGTTCAGCTTCTTCCTGTTGGTTTTATAAATGTGAAGGAGAGGAGTGGGAAAAGAACACTCTACACACCTGTAGGCTGGTACAATCTTCTAGAAAGGGCAAGTTACCAAAGTGGTTCAGAAGCCTTCACTTTTTGCACACTCTTTGGGCAAATCACTCTTACGGATTTACTCTAAAGAAATAATAATGTATTTGGAAAAAGAGGAACTACAAGGACATTTCTTTCAGTACTGAAAAATTGAAAGTGTCCTAAACATCCAGTAGCAGGGGATTTGTCAAATAAATGAAGATGTATCCTGATGTTGGGATTCTAGGCAGGTGGTAAAATGAATTCTTTGGAAGAATGCTTAATAGTATGGAAATGTGCTCATAACATGTTTATTTAATAAAAAGCAAGCTCCAGAAATGTTTGAGAAATAAAATTTCAATTTTGTAAACATAGGATAAATACTATGGCTTTGTCCTTCATTGTGGAAATTCAATTATGAAAGTAGTTACCACGCTGGAAGCAAATGTCACAAACAGGATTATCTTTTAGTGGCCATGCGTTATGTCATTGATGGAAACACACCAATGGCCCAGTTGAAAAATGAGAATCATCTTTAATGGGAAAGGATACAGAAACTTTTGGAGACAGTTATATAAAGCAGAATACAAAACAGCCCTTTGCACACACACACACACAGATTTCCTGGGATGGCAGCTGTCAGTGACATCATTGTATGAGGCCAGAGCTCCCCCGTTGACACTCTCCAGGGCTCCCCTCGCATCTGTCTGTTTGGAGGCTCTGGCTACCTGTCTGCCTGATGTCCGGTGAAGATCACTGATGCCAAAAAGCCCAGCACTCTTCTGAGAATTCACGCCAAGATGGTGTAAAGGGGTGTACCCTCAGAGAGGATCTCAAACAGCATCCTGGCTGTCTAAGGACAATAATACCAGAAGGGAGATATTTCTCTGTCCTTCTTCATGCTTGCTTCTATTTTTCAAATACAGGTCAAGCATCCATAATCTGAAAATCAAACATCCAAAATGCTCCAAAATCTGAAACTTTTTTGAGTGTTGACATCATGCCCACAAATGGAAAATTCCATACCATGAAACCTGGTTCCATGCACAGAATGATTAACATATTGTATCAAATTACCTTCAGTCTCTGTGAATAAGGTGAATATGAAGAACAAATGAATTTCCTGTTTCAACTTGAGCCCCGACCTCAAGATATCACATTATGTATATGCAAAATCTAAAAAAAAAAAAGAAATCCCAAATTCAAAGCACTCTGGTCCCAAGCATTTTTGATAAGGGATACTCACCCTGTATATTAGTCTGAGTATTAGTGATGACAAACTATGTGGAAAATAAATAGCTCCTAAATCAGTAGAGTAACCCAAGAGCTTTTCCAACTTGCTTTTGTAAATGGAAAGTCTGGTGCAGGTTTTTCCCCAACACTCTGGGACTATGCCACCTCAAATATGCAGTCTGGGGGAATGGCAGAGTTTCTATACCTAAGGCAACAGGGATAGAGCATGTGGAGGTGGCACACCAGCCCTGAAGTGTCCTTGAAGGAACAGGAACACTTCCTGCTGATACTTCATTGGCTAGTATTGGTCACCTGGCAAGACAGCTTCTTCACACTTTCCCTTTCTGAGATTCAGTTACACAGTCAACTATGGTGTAAAAATACTTGATGGAAAATTCTAGAAGTTCTTGAAAAATCCCTTCCCAAGCCTCCTTCCACAGATGCAGAGGAATGAGAAAGTACCCCCATTCAGGTGAGATAGGAATTTGGGAATAAAAGGAAAAAGTACTGAGTCCCAAAGGAAGTGCCATAAACCACTGAGATGCAGGAATTACCTGCATATCACTGAGATGCAGAAAGCACCCAGGAATGTTGCAACTCCCAAGCAACATATCCTCTGCCCACGGCTTTGATCCATGCCCTTGTAACGTGAGGGCCATGTGCAAGTGCAGGGAAAACTGTCCTGAGATGAGTAGTTCCACCCTGCCTCCACTCCCAGTCTGGCTCCTGGCACTGGCCCTCTATAAATATTAACATCCCACACCAACAGGTTGCTGATTCTTTCTCTGGGAGTAGACTTTGTTCTCCCTTGAATGCATAGTCCTTTATATACCCCAAAGGTGGCTCTCCCTAGAGATAACCCCAATTCTCCCTGGGGTAGGTTTTTACTTTCCAAATTAAACCTCTGTCTCTGCCTTTGACTGGAGCATGCTGAAATTCTTTTCTATCCCATGTTCCAAGAACCCTGCTGGTCCTGAGGCAAGTTCCTCTTTCTCCCTGGGAACCTCTTTGGCCCTTTTTGGGAGACATAATTTCTCCCTTGACACAGAGAGTGTTCAAACTGAGAATACAAATCACCATAGGAAGACAGGCCCAGGCTGGTTAACTCAGAGGTACAGGGGCATCATCCTTGCCCCAGGGAGTCTCCATTTTGTCACCCTTTGTTGGAACTCAAGATGGTGCTTCTGCTTGAAACATCTTGGCCTGCCAGAATTTTATCCAAAGACATGATGCTATGATTTGGGTATGAAGTGTTCCCCCAAAGCTCTTGTGTTCGTGTAGGAATGTTCAGATGAAATGATAAGATTATGAGAGCTGTAACCAAATCGGTGGATTAATTCAGTTGATGAATTCATAGTTTGAAAGGACAACAGTACTGGTGGGTGGGTTGGGGCTGGAAGATGTTAGGTGGCTTGGGGGCACACCCTTGGGAATTATATTGTATCCCTGGCTCCCCCTCCCTCACTGCTTCCTGATTTCCATGAACTGAACCACTTCCCTCTGCCTTGCCCTACCACCATGCCCTCCAGCCATGATTTTCTGCCTCACTTTGGGCCCTGAGCAATTGAGTCATCCTACCATGGACTGAATCTCCTCTGAAACCACAAGTTATTATTGTCAAGTACTTTAGTCACAGTGTCATAAAGCTGACTAACAGGCAGGAAGAGGCGCTTTTCTTGGTGCAACTCCTTTTATCAAGAAAGGATATCTTTTCTCAAGATCCCCCCACCCAGCACAGCTGCACATTTACATCTGAGTGGGCAGAGTTGCATGTGTGCCCTCACCTTAATTGACTGCTGGCAGGAGTTAAGAATGACCATGATGGTGTTGAAATGTCACCATTTACCACCCCGGGGTTGGGAGACCCTGCCACTAGGAGAGGGGCCTTGAGGTCCATGAGTGCCCAGAACCTAATCCAAACTGTAGTTCTGTGAATGGGGAAGAAAAGTGACCATGGAGTGAGCGACCAGTGATCCTCTGCAGTCAGGGAGGGCACCGTGGCTGTGGGTCAGGGCCACTGATGTATTCACGCAGTTAGTTTTTCTCAAGTGCCATGACGTGGTGTCATCGTGGGCTCTGTGGAGTCAGAGAGGGACTAGGCACTGCCCCTCCATAGAACTGGTGTAGTGATCACACTGAATGGTGATGGTTGCACAGATCAATGTCCACCTGATATACACAGCATGGACCAGAGACTTGGAGGAAATCAGGGAAATCAGAGATGGCTTCTCAGAGGAGGCGACCACACTGGATCTTGAAGGCTGAGGAGGCATTCAACAGTTGGACAACATGGAGAGAGCATTCAGAGAGAGGCAGAGAGAAGGTCTAAATGACAGAATGAGTGAATGAATGAGACTATGTGAGAAAATTCTTCAAGGAAAATCCCACCCAACAAGAGAGGGGAGTGTCCTATCGGTGAGACCCCAAGGATAAGAACTTTAGGAATGTCCAGAGGAGTCCATGGGGGGATAGCGCCTGTGGTATATGCATTACGGATGGGGTGACCTCAGAGTAAATGCAGGGAAAGAAAATGGAGACCCTTCAGCAGACGTGTTGGATCTAAACTCCCCTCCAGGAGACCTCACGACTGAGAGCTCTGTCAGAAAAGGTCAAACCCTGGAGAACCAGATCTGAATGGTGCCTGAAAACACCTTGGATCCACCTTTCCTTGTGCCTTGGGTCCATCCAAAGAATGAACATGGAGGTGGCCAGTGCTCTTTCTGGCTGGTGGGAGATTCAAGAGGTTTAAGAGAAGCAGGGGTTAGAGCTGGAGGTGTGAGGTTCCAGTCCCCACCCAAAGCAGCCCCCTGTGGCACAATCTCCCTGGGAATCCAAAATGCATGGCCACAATGAGCTGACTGGAGACTTTTCCCACCTGTGAAAATCGGAATTTTCTCTGTGTGTGTGTGTGTGTGTGTGTGTGTGTGTGTGTGCACACGTGTGTGAGAAAACTCTATTGACTGTCTGCAATGATTAAAATGCACCCACCCGGTTGCAGAGAGATGGGCAGGTCGACCTGTAAAGATCCTTCTGCAGCCCCGTGTGGCAGGACTTAGCACAAACACAGCACCGTGACATAACGAAGGAGAGGCCTGTTCTGTCCCTGGTCCCCAGCATAGTGTTTCAAAAACCCTTGGAATTTCCTGAATGATAGGAATGCCTTTTTAAATTTGTTATATATAACTGTAATTCAGCAATTAAAACTGATCTGAAAAAGCAGAAGAAAGACCAACAGAGATGAGGACAAGGATGGGAGGGGAGGGAAATGAGGTTCTGAAATGGAGCAAGCACTTCTCCACACTTATAATATATCCAAACGAACCCCTGTGTTTTGTCTAACTAAGATGCAAATTAAAAGCATGGTTAAGAAGCTGTCTTTCCACCATACCTGAGCATGGCCTGGTGAGATGACAGTTTTGTTTGGAAGCAGGTTGTCTAGACAGCTTCAGGATGAGGACAGGTTGCCGGAGGAACCAATGGTGGCCTTCGAGGGCTGGACCTTGACCCTCCAGCAGCTCTGGGGAGGAGGAGGGGCTGGAGCTGGGGTTTGTCACCACATGGATGATAGTTCAGTCACTTAATGCTGACTCAACCAAAGCTCCCTAACAATTCTTGGACCCGGGGTCAGGCGTGGTCCAGTTGATGAGAGGTCTGTGCAGGTGTTGGGAGGGAGGTGTTCCCAGGTGCCACATGCAAGCTGCATGCCCCTCCTGCCCCTCCCCACCTGCACACCTTGACCCTGCATCTCTTCCATTTGGTGAGTCCTGAACTGAGTCCTTTATGCTAAAACAGTTGTTGTTAAGAACCCAGTGTTGTTCTGAGAATGAAACTGAAGGCGAGGGTCATAGAAACCCTCAAATTAGTAGTTGGTGTGGCAGGGGGGCTTGAGGACACCTGGAATTGTGGTTGCCATTTGGAGTGGGGACAGTCTTGTGGGTCTGCATCCCTTAAACTATGGGGTCCGTGCCACTCCAGGCGGGCAGTGTCAGAATGGAGTTGAATTGCAGGACAACCAGCTGGTGTTGACCCAGGGGACGTGGGTGGCAATGACTGTCCTTCATTGCACACTCACCATGTCAGGGGAATAAGGATCTTTGATGTGCTTTTTCTCAGATAAGAACCTAAACCCCAGTCTGCTCCTCAGCGGCCTCAGGGAGCTTCTCCTTATGGTGTGGACAGACTCCTCCTCTGTGTTGACAGCTTTAATTCAAGCCACAAACTCCTCAGAATGGCCTCCATGACTTGTGTTTGCAGTCCACCCCACCCACAGTCTTTAAAGCCTGGAGTCACGTCTGTAAACATCCTGAGATGCTATCTGCAGACAGTCCTTTATAAATTGAAGAGCACTTTGAAACACAAAATATGCAATGCACTCTCATTTGCCGGGTTGTAGGTTCGAATTTCCTTGCCTGCTCTGTGTAGGTTGCTCTGGACCCTGATGAGGGAGGATGGTCCGAGAACTTCAGCTTCCAGCTCCTGGATCCCAGGTTCTGTTATGCTTTGTTCTCTGGGGATCCAGGTTTGGCGCTCAAGGAGTGAGGCAGCTTCTTCCCTGATGCTGTCAGTGATGCTGTCGTCACCTGGGGAAGGTAAATGCTCCCTGCCCAGTGCAGCCTTGATGGAAGGGAATTAGGTAAATCAGGGGAGCCTTCTCAGAGGAGGATTCCAAACTGGATCTTGGCTGGGGAGGAGTCCTTCCTCAGCCACCCTGAAGCCTCCCTCCTCCCATGCCCTTCCCTGAGGCTCCTTCTGGGACAGGTACTGTGTGGCCTGATGTTTGTACCCTCGCACTCAGCACAGGACTGGATCCTGCTCCCTTTCCTTGTCTTCCCATTCCAGACACTGGGAGAGAGCACAAACCAGGACAAGAGGGCTGCAGGGCCACTGGGGTGGTGGCTATGGACACTGGGTTCATGGACACCTCCTTGAGACCACCACCCATTCAAATGTATGGGAAGCAGCAGTGCAGGAGAGAGGTCCCCTGTCCACCTCTCGCCAAAATGCCTAGTGACCAGGGAGCCCTTGCCAGGCTGGGTTATCACAGTCCTTGTGACTATTTTCCCATTGACTGTCTCCTTGACCATGAACTGAGGGAGGGCTGTGGGTAGCGTGGGGCTGGCCCACCTCAGAGAATATTTGCAGAATGAATTAACAAATGAATGAATGAGCAGCCATCTCCTGACAGAAACACTCCCACACACACACCCCCACACACAACCCATCCAATTAAAAATGAGTATAACTAGATACTCTCCAAAGCAGAAATTCAAATGGTCCACAATTTTATAAAAAAAAAAATCCTCCATTATATCACCTATTAGGGAAATAAGTGCAAACCCAAACCTGAATGAGATGTCCTCTCACTCCAGTGAAATAATAACCATGATGGAAAAGTCAAAAAAGACCCAAAGCTGGAAAGGATGTGGATGGAGAAGATGGAACTCTGCACACAGCTGGTGGGAAGGTAAATTAGCAGAGCCACTAGGGAGAAGAGTAGGGAGGGTAAGTCCAAGAGAAATGGTACCAGTGGAGAGCCCTGCCACCATGTTTGCTGACGTGCTATTCACAGCAGCTGAGCAGAGGCACCAGCCCAGAAACCTGTCCATAGATAAGTGGACAAAGACAATGTGGCAGATACAGGCAAAGTCACATGATTCAGCCCTAGGAGAGTGAAATATGTCAGAATCAGGAAGACAGGGGCTGATATTCTCTCTCAGATGTGAAATCTTGGAAAGTTGATTAGAATACAAGACAGTACTTACTAGAGACTGAGAAGGGCGGAGAGCAGAGGGAGTGGAGGGAGGCCGGGTATCAAGTATCAGACAAGCAGAGAAATAAGTTTTTTGTTTTTGGGTGGCACATTGGCCATAGTTCACAGTAACCTATTATACATTCATGATGACGGATAGAGGAGAGTTTGAAAGGTCTAGATACAAAGCAATTAGTAAATGGAAACATTAAATTACCCTGATTTGATCATTACCTATTACACATATGTATGGAAATATTATAGTGTACCCTATAAATATGGACAAGTAGTATGTGTTCATCAAAAATGTTAAAGTTTAAAGAGGGGGAAATGTTAACTACTCTGATTTGATCATTACACACTATACATATGTATCAAATTATGACATGCTATCCCAATTTTAGATAATCAGAATTTTTTAAAAATTTGTGAACCGGGTGTGGTGGCACATGCCTATAATCTCAGTGGCTTAGGAGGCTGAGGCAGGAGGATCTCCAGTTCAAAGCGAGCCTCAGCAACTTAGTGCAGTCTTAAGTGACTAGGTGAGACCCTGTCTCTAAATAAAATATAAAAAGGGCTGGGGATGTGGCTCAGTGGTTAAGTGCCCCTAGGTTCAATCCTGAATACATAAAAAAAGAATTTCGGATCTCTAATCAAAGTCTGTAGATTTACAAATGAACCTCCCCTGGAGGCTGGGGGAGGGATGTTTCTGTTGTTAGCTAGGGAAGTATTTCCTGTTTTATTCTTTTTTACTGTATTCCCAATACAATTAGTATTCCAAGTGTTTTCTGGTTCAGAGGTGAACCAGAGCTCAGTTCTGCTCCGTGGGATTAGTTAACCATCTCTGACAGGGCTTCATTCTCAGTAGAGGTCTAAACCCCTACAAAACATTGAATTATTCACACCCAACAGATCACATTTGCTGATGGAGTAAGTAGAATTGTGTGTGTTGGAAAAAAGACTCATTAAACTGAGTGCTTCCATAAAGCCAGCACCATGGAGTCTAATTGATCATGCCACATGACATCTGACTTCCCAAGGTGATGGGGGCTGCCTCAGCCCATGTTTGGGGAGAGCCTGAGCTAGCTTCTGACTGTGGACAGGAGACAGGCCTTGTGAGGACCTTCCCTAACCTCTCTTCTTTGTCCATTCCATAAACATTTGGACCAGGGATCTCGCCCTGCCCAAAGCCCTAGGGAGTGCAGAAAGACAAGACCAGTTGCTTTCTGGAATAGGGATCCTGGTTCAATGATGCTCTTTATCATGAATGATTTGGTTACAAGAGACAGAAACCTCTTTAGACTGACTCAGGTAGAATGAGGTTGATGCATAGGTGAAGGGGAATCTCATGGATCTCATTGGTGGAGCAAACTACCAGACTTGGTAAAAATCAGAAGTCAATGGAGAATTTTGTTCTCAGTTTGTGCCTCTCCTTTCTTCTCTGGAACCATGTGACAGAATTAGTAAAGGAATGGGAATGAGTGCATATGTAGGAATCCAAATACATCAACAGCAACAGTTGGCCACACAACCTTTGCTTAAACATGGCCCCTGACAATGCATGGCAACTGGGACCAAGCTGTCCATGGCCCAGAGCCATCACTGAGCACAGGGGTTTTTGCTTTTGTTTGTTTTTTTTTCCCTCCTAGCCCTATAACCCTGGTGGTATCACCCGAACTGGGCCAGGCCAACTCAATCAGATGTGGAAAGAGCTGTGAAGGTAAAGAGTAGAAGAAAATGACAGGCCACCAGAGGCAGGCATGGAGGGCCCCAGTCAGCTGAAGGTGGCAGGAGGGGCCAGCCTGTGGGACAGGTTACACTGGTTTGCTCAGGGTTGTCTCATTGCTATAGTTGTCTAGTGTTCTGTGATGATATGAGCTATTTGGCAAATATTTTTATGGATATAGGACCAATGCAATTGCCCATCCTATGTCATTCCGATGCTCTGCTTCCAAGCATCAGGCAGCTCGTCTCTTTGGATGTCATCTAGTTCCCTGGGTCCCAGAACTTCAGTTGTGTCAACCATTTCTCGTGGCAGACTCAGCCTTCTCTCTGCCACCCTTCCCTGCTCTGTTTCTGATTCTGCTGCTTCTTCCATGTGACGGACTTTCAGACAGTTCAAGTCCACAATCATCTGCCCCCCAGGTCCTCCTTCTCCACCAGTTCACTCAGCCCTCCTCAGTGAACCCAGGGACTCATTCTGTATCATGTCAGAACATTGTGAGTGAGCAGCAGGTGGACTAGAGAGGTGGAGGTGAAACTGCTAAGACAGGAGTCTGAGCCACGGAAACCATCGGGAGACCCTGTTCCAGGTGGTCCCAGGTCCTGCCCAGCCACCGTCTGTAAGAAGATGTTGAAATAGACCAGGGCACGGAGCGGGGCAGATAACCCAATTATCCTGCATTCATTCCAGTGAGAATCCCATTTTTTTTATGCATGTGCATGCACTGGGTGCCTGGGCGTCCAGAGGGTGGCCTGCTGCTCAGGCCAGCTTGTCTGCAGACAGAAGGCCCCAACTTTCTCTGATTTCCCAATCCGGGTACCACAAGAGGAAAGCAGAGACAATGTGCAGCCAGGAAGCCAGTGTGTGCCTCTCCCTTCCTAAAGCCTGGTTGCTGCCACTATCATCCGGTGGTCCTGTCTGCACCTCAAGTGACTCTCAGGAGGTGGTGCTCAGATGCACCATTGCTGTTCCAGATACAGAATTTGGACATTGAAGTGTCCAGGCTGGGACTTGCTTTCCCCCTGATCAGCTGGCATGGTAGGAAATGCTTTGAGAATACCACCCCCCAACTCCCTCCCACAAACACAGCAGTGCTGTGCTGGGTTATTCTGCATGGTGGCCCTCCCCTGCCGCCAGTGACTAAACCAGACCTGTGCACCTGACCCCACAGGTGGGTCAATCAGATTTCCCTTCCCAGACAGTTAGAACTAAAACTGCTGAGATAAAGAGAGAGAGGGGGGGGGGAAGAAGAAGAAGAAGAAGAAGAAGAAGAAGAAGAAGGAGAAGAAGGAGAAGAAGAAGAAGGGGAAGGAGAAGGGGAAGGGGAAGGGGAAAGAGAAGGAGAAGAAAAAGAAGAAGAAAATACAGAGCAGAGCTGAGAGGCCTCAGGGGAATTTTTCCTCTGCAGTGCCTTCTTGTCTTCCTGGAAACTTTCCAAGTTTCCTCATTAGAGCCTGGAACCATCCAGGCAGGGTCCCTGTATAAATCTCAGTCCCTGCCACTCCCTGTAAGTTCCCCTCTGACCCTTTACTCCATGTGTCAGATCGACCAGATGTCCAAAAGATCCGGGCTCTCCTGGGCCTTGGGACCTCATGGTTGGTAATCCTCCCTAGCTGGCTGGTATTTCCTCAGCTACACTCTGTGCCACTGGTCCACAGATGGTCCACAGATGGTCCACAGGCCATCTCAGCCAGTTCACACTGCTCACATGGACAGGAGATCCAGAGTAACATTTGACCTGGGATCCACACACCCAAGGGACAGTGCTGTCCAGTGGTTCCAGCCAGACTTCCGTTTCCTACTTCCAGTCCACCCAGAGGATCTCAAAGAGTGCAGCAAATCCCCGTGAATCCCTGCCACTTGCTGCAGGCAGGCCAAAATGGCTGTTCTTCATGGTCCTGGGGGTCTAATACTCTCTTGAGTAAGAGCAGCTTAACAAGCCTCGCCCCACTCCGAGCCTGCACTGCTCAGGCAAGAAAGGGGATGATCACCTGAAATCTCCCTCACTGTGCTATTTGGGAGTTCAAGAGCATGTTCATTCATGCATTTATTCACTTAGCAAATACTAAGTGTCAGCTTCCGTCATACGCACTGGGGATAGACCAAAGGATGGACACAGTCCAAGCTGTGGCTATCATGAATCTTGTACCGAGCAGGAGCTGAACAGAGTAAATTTAAAAATATCTATGTCTGGTGACAAGTGTTATGGAGAACACTCAGGCAGAATAAGATGTTAACCAATTCCTGGGTTGAGGTATATGCTCTTTCTACATAGGATGCGACAGCCGTTTACAATAAGATGGTGTTTGAGCCAAGGTCTGAACAAATGAGAGAACAGCACATGCACAGGCCCTGAGGCAGAATCTTGTTCTATGTAATGAAGTAGAACATAAAGGTCCCTGTGGCTGGAACAAAGGGAAAGAGGGAAGGAATCGTCAGGAATGAGGGCAGGATCATGTTCACCTGGTCCGACCAGAAGGGAATAGAAAATGACCCAGAGAAGCGGGTGATTCAATCTTGTTGAATTGAGTTTGAAGATTGTGTGGGAAAACAGCCACCTTTAATCCTCTCAGGGGAATCTGCTCAACTTGCTTCCTAGAGTAATTTTCACCCTGGTTCAAGTTTCAGGAAGGACACCTGGCAAGATGGACAGAGTTCTTGAACTTGACCTAAGAGCAGCCCATTCTCCCCAAGGGCAGTCGGGGAATCTTTCCAGATCACTTGTCTGATGGCCCTGCCCAGCTAGCCTCAAGGGGCCCCCATTGCCCTTCAGCCAAGACTCCTCACGGGGGTGCTTTGGTCTGTGTGTGCCCCCAGCTGACTTTCCTCCTTCATGCCTCCCTGTTCTCTGTTGTCACTCTTTCTTGCCATACAGAACCGTCTGCAGTGCCCCAGGCCTGGGACATTCTTGGACTGGACAGTCTTTCCACAACCCACCCTATTGCTTAGCTATTCTCTTCTTCTTTTTAGGATTTATCTTAGGTGCTCTAGTTTTCTTCCCGAATCCCCAGGCTGGGTGAAGTAGAAGCATCCCATCTTGTTCCTGCTGCTTCTAATCCATTCCCCTGAGGAACACTGTTCTCTCTTCTCCCTCACCACTAGACTATGGGCTGCAGGGAGAGGGGCTATTTCTTTCATCCCTGTATCTTGCTCAGACTGACTTATAGTAAGTGGTCAATGGAAGGAAGGAAGGAAAGAAAGAAGGAAGGAAGGAAGGAAGCTAGAGCAAGGGACTTTGAGCAGCACCTTCTGAAAATGAATCAGACTTGAGGATCTTGTTGAGAGAACTGGGAGAATCTGATTAACTTCCAACTAGGTGAAGAAATACTTCCAACTAAATGATTTCTGGAAAGAAGATTAGAAGTAAAGATAAGCAGTAACTAATGTCAATGTCAGGCACAAACACGGAACACATTCACAAATCAGTGGTTCTCAGTAGACTCACTTTTCAGTGGTGAGATTTGCTAAGAATCAGTAAGCTTTGGTGTTTATTGAGGATACTGAGCAAAGGACATTATAAGTCATATCCAGCTTATTCATCTCAAACACCCAGTAAAGTGCGTTCTGTCCCTGTTCTCCCTTTTGCAGATGTGAATTCAGAAGCAAAGAGAGGTTGAGCAACTTCTACGATGTCATTCAGCCTGGGTGAAGTAAAAACCATTTTGCTTGAGTACAGGACATATCTTCCTAACCAGATCCCTACAATAATGTGTAGGACTTGGTATAATCAAACCAACTACACCATTTTAACATTTTATTGAGTTACAGATACAGATCAAGATAAAGCATCACACTTAAATGATTATCTTAGTCAATACAAGAGCAAACAGAATCTCAATCAATAAACAATTTTCTCTTTCTTTTTCAGAGTGTGATCTTTGCCCACATTTGTGCCAAAGCATAAGTGTTTTAGTCCCTGTCACTTCCCCACTTCAGACTCCTAAGGGTGCAGAAGAGAACTTTTATATGCATTTAAGTGGTCAATCCCTCTCTCCTGTTTCTACATCTAAGATCAAAGCTGTTTCCCACATCCTCTCTTGTTAACTAGCCCTGCTAGGAGCCAGCCACTTGCCCTGCCATCCTGGAAATGTCACCACTTCCTGGATCTTCTCTCATATAGTTTCCTTGTCTGGAGACCATTTCCATTTAAATGTGCCATTTAGTATCACATGCATGACCCATCTCCTCTGCCCTGTTACGTTTATCTACTGTTGGAAAATTTCAAACTCACACTAGTCAGTTTTTGCGTTTATCCTGTTGTCTAGAAAAAGTCTTCCTTTCCCTCTGTCCTGGGTCCCTCCTTCCCAAGATCACACCCCCCCTTCTTCCTCCCTCCCTTGCTTCCAGGCACTTATCTGGGGTCCTTTTCCTATGCCACATCTGTGAGATGCACGTGCCATTAGTGGTACTGGTGATCTGTTTCATGAAAATCAGTCCTGTCTGTCTTGCATGCTCCTACTATGCACCATTGCTTGACGTTTCTTTCTCTCTCTCTCTCTCTCTCTCTCTCTCTCTCTCTCTCTCTCTCTCTCTCTCTCTCTCTTTCCTACCAGAAATGATTTAACCCAGGAGTGGTTAACCACTGAGCTACACCCCCAGCCCTTTTATATTTTTTTATTTAGAGACAGGGTCTCACTGATTTGCTGAGGGCCTCACTTTTGCTGAGGCTGCCTTTGAACTCATGATCCTCCTGCCTCAGCTTCCTGAGCTGCTGGGATCACAGGCCACCATGCTCAGCTTACTCAGTTTGTTCTTATGAACAACCCTTTGGAAGGGTGGTGGGTGGCTCCTGCTCATTCAGCATTTCTGGTACTGACCCCTGGAGCTCAACCCTGTTCAAGAGCTACTTCATGCACTGCAGACTAGCCTGTGGGGGTCTGCCCTGTGCACTCACCTGGTGGACAGTTCATGACAAATTGATGAGTCTTCTCTGGGTGCACATAAAAATCACCTGGTCCTCGCTAGAAAATATGGAGTACTCATCTACAATCCCATATCTGGAGAAGAGAGAAAATCAAATTGTGTGTGTGTGTGTGTTTGTGTAGGAATGTCTCTGAAAGGAACAGACCAACCATTGAGAGAAGTCACAGTCACTGAGAGAAGGAGGCCAGATGACAGGGTCCGGGCAATGACAGAAAAAGACAATACATTTTTTCATTTTCCACATTTTTGTACAATTAAATTTTTATAATGAGTAAACATTGTTTTTCGTATTTTGTAAATGTCCCATGAGTCCTTTCTTGGGAAAGTGTCCTGAGCACATATTCGTGCTTTGTGCACTTTGTTACTGTAGTCGTGAGTCAGGTCATGGCAGGCTGCATTTTCCTGTCTCCTGGGAGCTAGGTGCAACCACAAGCTTGCTCTGGCCAATGAAACAGCCTAGAAGAGATCTGTCAGTTCTGCATGAGAGAACTGCAGGACCAGGCCTCAGGACCAGCCTCTCTCCCATAGCCATGCTGATGAGAGACTCAGAGATGAGCCCAGTACAGGTAACCACCTCACTCGTGTTGACAAGCAAATCGAAGAGAGAAATATTTGCATGTTCAGTCAGTGAATTTGGGGCATTTTTTTGGTGTCACAGAGCCTCATTTTACCTACTAGTACCTTTGCTTAAATGCTGAGCTAAGACATTTTAAGATAGTGGCTCTACCTTCAAATCTCTTGGGGACATTTCAAAGAACAAACACTCCAGGTCCCATTCCTGAAGATTCCAATTTAAGTGGTCTCAGGTGGGCCCTGAGAACTGATGTGATTTTTTAAAAATGCTGAATCTAATAGGTAAGCCAAGATTGTGAACAGCGGTGGCAGGGCGGGCAAAGAGAAGACTGCTTCTTGCTGGGACAATGTTGTGCTGATATCATGGAAGAGATGGTATGCCGGCCTTGACCTTGGAAGTGGATTGGCATTTAAATAAAGGGTTCTCTGTCTTCTCTGGTCCTTAATCAAAACCACCTAGAGGCTCATCTGGTCCACTTGTTCTGGATGGGGACATGTACTTTTTTTTATTACTAGCAGAAACTCACTTTTGTTTGGATACGCTGCAGGAGATGAAGCATGTTCAGCTTCTGCCAACATGTCCTCACTCTCCCAGACTCCCTTGCAGCTAGGAGGGCCATGTGACCCAGCTCTTCTGGAGAGGCAGATAGAAGACTGCAAGGTGATCTCGAGGTAAGATTTCCCTTCCTAGTAAAGGGAGAGAGGGTCTCAGGTGACCTCTCACCACCCTGGCTCCTACCTCTCCATAGAGTCCCTGACCTCTGCTTCCTTCCTTTTGAAAGCAGTGGTGTGAGTCCATGTGATTTGCTGCTACTGAAGTCAGCTAACCACCCTGTGACCAGGTAGGTGTCACTTTCAAATACATCCCCAGGTTTTGATACATGGTGGACTTAAGAGTTCCTGTTGAAGTCAGTTGGAGCTCTTGGGGAATTGAAAAAATGGGGTGGGCCAAGGAATGCCTGTCAAGCATCTTAAGGACCATGAGGGACAAGGAGATTCGCTCTGCTGAGTACATCTCCAGAGGTTTCTCCTGGAGATGAAAACTTTGGGCTATCTAATTAAAACAAATGTATTCTGCCTTGAGAGTTATGAACCAAGCATTTCAAGAGTCCAGGGACCCTTAAAATCCTGCCAACCTCACATGGCAGGGGTCCACAATGGCACTGAACTCAGCAGTTTGCTAGAATTTAGATTCCTGGGCTTTTCTCTCCTAAAACACTTGGATTTAGTAGGTGTTGGTTAGCAACTAAGAATCTGCGATTTTGAGAAGGACTGTTCCAGGCTGGGTGGTCTAGGGACTTCACCTTGACTCCAGACTCCACATTTGGAAGGAAGTGATTTGTCGGGTAGAGAGTGCACACACACACACACATGCATGTGTCTCACATCTGTTGACACCTGGACAGTTGGGTTTCACTGAACTGCAGTTCATGTTGATCACATCGTTCAAATGTGACTTTTCAATACTCAAGACCTTGCACAGACTTTCTATCTAAAAATCAGCATTGAGCCCAATCTTGGCTCTCAATTTCAAGGTTTATTTAAAGGCACGTGGCAGCCAGAGCTGCACATTCTGAAGTGAAATGATTCTGCATATGAACTCGGGAATTTAGGCACAGCATGTTGAAAACAGAATTTCCGTGATGGTGTAGCTGTTGGCTAGTTTTTAAAACTGTGAGTTGTCTGTTCTCAGTATCAGTTTGGGCAAATTGTGACAGTAACCCAGCTCAGCAGAAGGCTCTCTCTGTCTTGGAAATTGCCATCATGGGTGCTGCATGCCTGGATGGACTTATGTGTGTGCACTGGAAAGAGGTGATCCTTTCTCCAGATGGAACCAATTCTTCCTGGTCAAGGAGTGTTACAAAGTCTGGAAAATAAGGAAGGAGGCTTCTAAAGGAAAACAATACCAAACAAAACTGGGGGATCATTACCCAAAGAAGGGAAAGTGATGCCAACTATGTTCTCGCTTGCTGGAAGCAAGGTATCAATGTGCTGACTTTCTGTATGATCCACTCACTCTTTGAGTCAAGCATTGCTTATTGAGTGCACAACCTGAAGAACCACACGTGACAGCCATATAGGAGTTAGCACAAGTCTTGCTCAGAATAAAAGAGTTGGAAGAGTTCCAAACATCAAATTGGTGGCTATGAGTGTCATTATGAAAAAATAAAACAGAGCAGCAAGACTGTTAAATCATCCAGATGGCATCGACTTCTTGGTGAAAGAGTGACCTCAAGGAGAGAGATTGGTGGTGGCATTTACCCCAGAGTGGTCATGTGAGTTCTTTTTTTCCCCAAAGGCCACAGTGGATCAGAGTCACTTGGGGTCCTTCAGGGAATGCCAGCCCTGAAATATGGAGGCCACGTCTCCATTTGGGGTGATGACCCCACAGTTGTTCCTTGAAGAACCACCTCCCATTACTTCCTTGGTTGAATGACTGGGTGGTAATGACCCTCAGCAGCCCCAAGGGTTAAAAAATAATCCAGGCTTGGTCAGGAAGGTTTGGTGTCCCCCAGCATGAGCTTGGAGCTTGGCTTTGGATGCTGCAGACTAGAATCCACTAAGAACAGCCCTGCTGTCCCGACCCAGCTCCATGACCAACCTGCCATGTGGCCTGGAGCCCCTTTGCCTTGCAGGGCAGGTATCTCAGCTCCAGGGTGGCCCTGTGATCTCAAGTTCGCCTCTTTCCAGTTCACACACAAGCCCATCCAGGCATGCAGCACCCATGGAGATTGCACTCAAGTCTTGTGGAACACCTCCTCCCCTGTGTGTGTCCGATTATCTTCATACCAATAAGTACGAAAGGACAATGGAATCCTGTCACTTCTGTAATGATGTCACTTTAGGCTGCAATGTCTACCTTGCTTAAAGACCCTCTCTCTCTCTCAGGCTTAGAAGAAGAAAGTGGCACTGGGCAGCCCCTGCATCAAGAAATGGAGGGTCTCTGGCCAAGAGGAAATGAGTGGCTGGATTCCTCAGTTCTGTATCCTGCTGGGAATGGACCCTTGCCAACCACAGACTGGCTCGATGGCAGAGCTCCCCACTCAAGCCTCAGACAAGACCATTGCCCTGTCCAACCCTTTGCATCCTTGGAAGACCCCGATCAGAGGATCTAGTTCACCTGCATGCAGATACTTGACCAGCACAATCATTAAGGTACTGAGCTTGTTGTAAGCTGCTACATTCATGGTTGTTTGCTATGTAGCAATAGTCAACACCCCTGCCCAGAAAGCAGATGGGAGAGGTCGCATGGTGGGACAGAGACCTTCCGACCAACACCAATGGCCCACCACTTGTGATGGCTAAAACAGCGTATTGCAGGGATGTGACTGGTATGCAGTGGGCCCTCAGTGAAGTCCATTTCCCTGCCTCCCTCATGAGTCCTAAGTCATCCACCTCGATGGCAAGCACCTGGGAGGTACTCAAGGTGAGCCCAGGGCAGGGTCACCCCTGGGCAAATACCAGCAGAGGTGACAAGGCCAGGTGTCCTTGGTGGAGGGTGAAATCATTTTGCATTCACAGGAGGCCAGGCACAGATGGAAAGCATTTCATGGTCCCGCCATGGAAGCCAGCTGGGCTTCCCATCACGTGAATTGGATTTTGACCCACGTTTCAATGATGCCCCTGGAAACTGTGTGCTTGGGAAGTCTGCCCTTGGCAGTGGGCACTGCAGAACCAGTCTAGAGCAGCTCCTGTGAAGCTGGTCCTCACTTCCCAGCCCCATGTATTGGTGGGCTGAAGAAAGGGAGAGGGGACAGGAGAAACAGGTCACCAGCTGAGACTTCACAGTGACAACTGGAGGAATCAATGTCCTGGGAGAACCTGATGGAGGCTGGTGCCTTCAGGGACCTGAGTGAGGGTGTGGCATGGACAAGTTGTGTGAGGAGTGACCACTGGAGAACAGAGTGCAGGGAAGGGGCCAGGTCTGACTGGCCCAGGATGCCAGGCAGTGGGGCTCCAAGTCTGCAACCCAGACAGGGTGCATCAGACTTGAATCCTGGATATGTCACTAACCATGAAGAATGTGGGACAGGGAGGGGTCAGATGGCTCTGTCGGCCCTTGTCTGAGCAGAGAGATTGACGCCCTGCATCATGGTGGCAAGAGGGGGGTCTAAGAGCTCGGGTTGGGGGGTTGCTGTGGCAGCTTGGTAACTGGTCAGTGCTATGATTTGGACATGATTTGAGTGCATACCCAAGGGCTCATATGTGAGGAGCTTGGTCCCCAGTGTGGTGATGTCAAGAGGAAGACCCAGCAAGGAGTTCTCGAGAAGGCCATGTGGGACTCCAGTCTCCTTGGCTTCCAGCTTCCAGACATGATCTTCTGCTCCCACATGCAACTCCCTCCATGAGGAAAGGCTCATGATGTGACCCAGATAAGAGGGCCCTTGCCAGAGCTGAGCAGAGGCCAGCACTGCGCCCTCGAGCCTCCAAACCTGGGAGCAAAATAAGCCTCTTTCTTGATAAAGAGCCTGCCTTAGGTGTTTTGTAACTACAAATCAACAAAGGTCGTAAGACCAGGCAGAGAGGTCTGCAAGGACCATGCTGGTCCCCGACTTCCATAAGCGAGAGATTGGTGATGGCAGAAAGAGACAGATTTGTGGAATAGAGTTCTCAGGATAGTTGTTGAGGAGGCTTCACGAGGCAGGAGAGCACAGACTCTGGCAAGGAGACAGTTGCCTCAAATCGGCTTCTTCGGGCACTGATCTGTGCAAAACCCCCTCCTGAGATGCTTCCGAGTCTATCTTCTCAGGGACTCTAGTGCCTGGCTACAAATGACCCACATCACCCTGTAAGTCGGTTTAAGTTTCTTCTGTCTCAACAATGACCACTTGGCTATCCTGACATAGGGATGAAATGGCTCTGGTGGACATTTTACTAAGCTCAGGAGGGATTGATTCAGTGACCAAATTGTCCAATACGTGCCCCGCACTGGTTGCAGTGCCAAGTCCATCATCACTGTCCACTCTTGGTAGAGGATCAAGTGTCCAGTCTTGAAAGATTCCAGCCGTCCCTTCCCTGCATCCATCCAGCACTTGGCCAATGATTCAACATTCTAAGCTCAGAGTGTCGCTGTCATGATGAAGGGAAAGCTCTCAGGCCATTCTTGGAACAAAGGAGGAACGCAGATCTTCCCATCACCTGCAGGATGGTCACCATCTCAGCATTACTGCTGGTGTGACATGCATCTGGTCTCAGCTCATGAAGACTCAAAACCTTCTAGTGCTCCCCACTGCCCTCAGGCTGAGGTCCAAACTCCCCCCCCCAGTCTTCCCTATGTGACTTGGTCACATCTCCCAGGTTTAATTTCTTTGGTTTGCCCTACAGAGCCCTGTAGTTCGACCTTACAGTACTGCAGGCATTTGCCAGACACCAGGGCAGGAAATGACCTCACAGAACTCACACCACGTCTGTAGATCAAGGAATCCCTCCTCAGAGTCCAGAGGCAGCTCAATGCTGGACAAAGGGAAGCTTGTAACTAATGGAGGATTTGAATCCTGACCTCAGGATGGTCCCTGATAGGTTGGAGAGACACCTGTGGAAAAGATACCCTTGCTTATAACCAGCACAGGCATTGCAATAAGAATTTTACACAATCATTGTTTAGTTTTTGAGCCAAGCGTTGCCCTAGGCTTTTGACATATAGTATCCCATTTAATTACTGACAACTCTGTGGGCTGTTTTTAACCCCTATTCTATAGAACAGGGAACTGAGGCTCAGGGGATTCATTTCCCTAAAGTTACTCAGTGAATAAATGACCAAACATCTTCTATGGCAACTCTCAATACTTTCAAGAGCAGTGGGGTGGGCACGAGTTGTCACTGAATCTCACCGGACATGATCCAGGCTCTCCGGGCACAAGGTGTGCTTCACTTGGAGCGTGAACATGGACTGAGCAGCAGAACCACCTTAGTCTGCAAGCATTGGGAAGGCAGGACACCCAGACCCAGCCTCCAGAGTCTCCATCACCCTTTCATCACTTGGGGGTGAGGGTGGAGGTGGCTGTGAATCCCAGAGTCCCCGGGAAGCCACAGATCTCAGGTCCCTCAGCATGAGGAGCTTGCTAATGACATGTCTGGAGGTGCACCATGCCACGCTCCTATACCTGAGTGCAGCAGCAGCCCATGATTACAGATGATGTCATCACCTGTAATTAAACTCGACAAATAAAGAACTCAAAGGCAGGTACAGCATGCTCAGGGACATGGTTGGATCAGTGATATGCATACAGCTGCCACTGCAGGGTCATCTTTTATCTCTAATGGATACCTTGCACGTGTGGATACCAGATCCCACTGTCCTCCAGCATCCCCAAGACTGGAAGAAAGACTGACAATCCACCTGGTGCCCCAACCACTTCCTCCTAAGGGGACAATGTCAGTGGCCATGATGAGAATAATAACCAGCACTCAGCTGAGAACTGACCCTGGGCCAACATGGACTAAGTTTTTCATCCGTATTCTTTCAATGAACCTCCACAGTCCAATAGAGAATGTCCTGATATTGCTGTTCTCATTCTATGAATGGAGAAACTGAAGCTTCAACAGAGAGGCTCAGTAACATCCCCAAATCACACTGCTGGAAATAAAAGAACTAAGATTTAACTCTGGTGTGTCTGACTCCCATACTGGGGTTTTAACTAGTCTAACTGGTTCATGGATTAAAAAATGAAACTATCACTAATCATTGGTTATGTGTATGAGTCCCAAGTTAAACAATAAACCAACTCAGGTGAAGGGAAAAGGGGGAAAATAAAACAGATTGTCTAATTTGGTTCAATTATTTAACTAAATTGATGTGTCACTTTATGCAAAATAATTGAGCTAATAATTGTGCATGGAGAGGATACTTGGCTAGCTTTTTATCATGAAGCAATTGTATTTCTGAAAGCACCCTCTAAGGAAGTGCAGTGTTGCAAGTGTCTTGCTGTGATCAGCTGTTGGGAAAAGTGGAACTAAGCCAGGTTAAGGAGACCATTTTACCTTGTTTTAGTCCATTTTCTGTTGCTATAAGAGAATACCTGAGACTGGGTAATTTATAAGGGAAAGAGGTTCATTCTGCTCAAGAAGGTTGAAAGTTCAATGTCAGGCAGCTGTCTCTGCTGGGCCTCTGACTAGGACCTCATGCTGCTTCAGCTCATGGCAGATGGGCGAGAGGGCACAGTTGGAGGAGACAAAACAGGAGGGGCAGCCTCATTTTATGACATCTGCTCATGCTGTAACTCATTTGTCCCCAGGTGACCAGAACTCACTCATTGCTGTGAGAATTGACTCAGTCCCTTGGAAAGGCAACAGTCCCCTTAGCAACCTAACCACCTCTGGATGGGCCTCCAGCTCCCAGTACTGCTATGCTGGGGACTGAATTCCAGTGTGTGTTTCCGAGGGGACAAACCACAGCCAAAGTCCAGCATACCTCAAGCAGCACTTGAGTTTTGGATAGGACCCCACACACCGTGTCTCTTCCAGGGCACCAGAGGGCAGAGAGCCCCAGGTCCTGTCCTGTGGACCTGGCTGCATGCCAGAAGGCATTTGCCAGCCCAACCCAGGAATCACAGCCACATCCTGGTCCTTCCTGGGCACCGCTTGGTGTTCCAACTCCCAGGATGGGGGCATCTCTTTTGTCCCCATGGGTCCACATCAGATCAGCTCCCAGCCTCCCAGAGCCCCAGCCACAGGGCTGAGGATGCCAAGAATGCAGAACTGTCTTCACATCATGCGGGCCCAACCAGGCCACCCTAGAGTTTATCAGATTGAAGAAGAGGTGATTTACAAAGGCCATCAGGACATAGGGAATGGGGCTCACACACACACACACACACACGTGCACAAACACACGCACATGCGTGCACACGCATGCACACTCACCTACAGACGTGAAGGGGTTTCATCCATCAAGATGCCCTTGAGCAGATCTCATAAACAAAAAAAAACATGTTCATGATGCTGCACAGGGTGCCTGCTCTCTCCTGGATGATCGGTGCTGTCAGGAGCGTCCGTGCCAGTGTCTCCTGGTTTTCATCTTCCCCATGGCTTCTGAGCTTCCCACTGTACTAATGGCTTTTCATCTTCCTGCCACTGCGGGTGCTGAATTACTGGCTGTTATCTATACATGAAATAAATAACTGCTGCCTCTCACCCACTCCCGCTCTCCTTTTGCCCGGTGAGATCAAGGCTGTCCAGACTCTCCAAGGGCTCTCCAGAGTCCCGTGTTGCAGGAGAACATGGCAGGGATGGCTCTGTGGGACATGGGCAGGAGGGTTAGGCAAGTTTGGACTTATTTTTATCACAGGGCTCAGTGGAATGTACTTAGTTTGCAGGGGTAGTGGGTGAAGCCACTGGGTTCAGAATTCACTACCCCTCTCTGTGGGAAGATTCATAATATGGCAATTAAGCATATCCCCAGGGTCAAAGACACAGGGCTTCAAATTCCAGATCTGTCACTCACTAGCTGTGCAGGCTGAAGCAAGTGGCTTTGCCTCTCTGAGCCTTGTTCTCCTCTACACTAAAATAGGAGTAATAATTATGCCAAATATTTCATATGGCTGTAGTGAGCATGAAGTGAGATAATTTGTATTGTAATTGTTGAGAACAGTGTGGTGCGTGGGATAAGTACCATGCAAGTATCTGTTTCTTAGTCCTAGAAATTGAAAATTAATGTAAATAACTAGGCACATAGTAGCTCCCCAATCCATGGCAACCATCAGTATTACTATTACAATTATTTGTCCACCTCAATAGGTCGGCAATGCTAATTTCTTACAAAAAGATCACAGAAGAGAAAAAATAACTTAAGCATTCCCTTAATATAAGGACTTTTACATAGCGTATCATTTAATTCTGATTGTTATTTAAGAACAATCCTTTTATCATTATCCCCACTTCACATTTGAGAAGGTCACCAGTTAGTCCATGTTCACATCTGAGTATAAGCAGCAAGGTGACCATTTAATCCAGTCTTGGCTTTGGCTCTGTGCCCAGCTCTGACATCTCCTTGTAGGGTTGCTCTGGAGGGTTCCCCTCCCGGCTCCCAGAGCCACTGTGACTTGTCCAGATAGAAAAACCCAAAGCACACCTGAGTATTCCTACCCCCAGGAAAGTCCTTACCTAATTCTTGGTAAGTTTCAGGGGAAAGGAGATTAAAAAACCAAAACAAAACAAAAACCAAAAAACTCCACCTGCCTACACCTCCTGATCTGGAAGTCTCTGAGTATGATCATCTCTGTCCCCAGCTCCTTACACCACTGAGCAAATCTTTCACTCCATGGACCTTGCTTGGCTCCTGATCTTGGGGTCTTACTTGCCTTTTCCCTGACCAGATTTTCCTGAGATTTCTCCCTTATAAATCATTTTCACATGAATCCTCATCTCAGATTCTGAGACATCTAGTATAACACAGAGTGCTCTAAAGAAAACTGTTTCATTAAAGAAAAAAAAATGAGTCACATTTTCATGCCTGCCTGAGTTTGTAGACTAAGGTTTACAAAAGTTAATCTTATTAATAAATACCATAGCAACACTACTTCTTTTATAGCACTTACACATATCTGGGAAGAGCTTCTTAAAACCCATGAACCATTGTTAACTCCACTTTACAGATTTTAGAAGATGTGGCTACACCCTGTCCAAGAACTCTGAGCAAAATCAATGAGCATCTAAGCCAGAAAGACAGAGCCCTGCTTAAACCACTGATGCTAAGCCTGTGTCTGGCCAAAGTTCCACAGATTGGTTTGTGCTTCTTTTTCAATGCCATGAGATGTATAATTAGGTCATTTATTTCGGGTCTTTCTGTTTTTCTTATGTAGGCTTACATAGCTATAAACTTTCCTTTTAGGACTGCCTACATAGTGTCCCAGAGGTTCTGGTATGTTGAATCACTAGTTTCATTTGAGTCTAAGAATTTTCAAATTTCTCACCTGATATCCTCTATCACCCATTCATCATTTGAAAGCATATTATTCAATTTCTGTGTGTTTATGTAGTTTTTGTAGGGCTTTCTCATGTTGATGGTTAGTTTCATTCCATTATGCTCTGATTAGATGCAAGGAATTAAATCAGTGTATTTTGGTATTTGTTAAGAATTGCTTTGTGTCCTAAAATATGATCTATATTGGAGAAGGTTCCATAAGAGGTTGAGAAGGAAGTGTTTTTAGCTCTTTGGGGGTGAAATATTCTATAGATGTCTGTTAAGTCCATTTTATTTACAATATTTTTCATGTCCAGGTACTCTTTACTGGGTTTGTGTCTGGATGACCTGTGTAATGGTGATAAAGGTGTGTTGAAACCACCCAGCATTATTGTACTGGTATATCTGAGGCTTCAGTTTGAGGAGTGTCTCTTTTATATAATTATTTGTACTCACATTTGCGGCAAAAATATATATCATTGTTATATCTTCTTTTTAGATTGCTCCCATTACCACTATTAAGTGACTTTCTTTGTCTCTTCTGATTAATTTTAATTTGAAATGTCTTGCCAGATGTGAGAGTAACTACTTCTGTTTATTTGGGATTCCATTTGTATGGTATATCAATTTCCATTTCTGATATATTTCAAAGTAATTTGGGCAGAAGGTTTTCAAGATGGCTAATGGCAGGTTATCAACATCCACATCCCTAAATCACTAGACAGATGATCTAAAATTTTAAGAACCATAAACCCCCACTTTCTGAGTGAGAAAACTGTGGCTCAGAGAGGTGACAAAGTCTTCCCAGTCTGAGAGCCATCAGGTGCAAAAATGGGAATTTGAACTCAGGGTCTATTATTCTCTGAGTCTGTGCTCTACTCATTCTGCCCGGAGGGCTGCTGGGAGACCAACTCCTCTAGTTGTGACAACCCACATAGTCTCAATTACAGTTGCCAATTGGATCTTGTGCTGAGGACATACTCCCGGTTCAGAAATTCTGACCTAGGTCATTGGAATCTAGGAACAAATTGACTGGAGTCTTATTATATTCTTTCCTTTTTATTTTTCACTGGATTTTGTCTGGTGGCCACAGGGTAGCTAGAGAATCTCCCCTTAACCCTCAGGAGGACCTAAAAAGAATGCAGAACTCTTTCTTCAATATGTTATTAATTGAAAAAGACTTTATACAATTTATAAATAATTAAACATTTTTTCTTTTCTACAAGAAGAATGTGCCCCTTGTTAGAGAGTTTTTAAAATACTGAAATGCACAAAGTGAAAACGGAAGCCACTCTTCCTACCCCACTAGTTCCTCTTCCTAGGTGAGCATCCCCAGGACCTCAGCCCATGCTTCTGACTCCTTGTACATATGAAACTGCAAATGATTATGAAGGTTTAGGATGAATTCTGGATTTTCCTGGAATGAGCCAAGGAAATTTTGTGGTCCCTGTACTGTACGTTTTGCCTGGAATGTTCTTCCTATAACTCTCTGCTGGCTCACTCTCTTACAGTGCTCTATTCCAGAAAAGTACCCCTATATCAAAGGCTTTGCAGATCAACTGCTTAGCTCTGTGCCATCTTAACTTGCTCTGCTTTCTTCAACCCAACTTACCTGAAAGCTAGGTATACATCTATTTATCCATTTTACCATCTATCTTTAGTGCCTTCTATTCACAGAAAATTGTCCTCTGTTGTTCTTTCCCCTTCTGTGTTCTTAGGATCTGGAACCCAGGCCTTCAACACACTTTGCTTTAATAAAATAAATTTCACATACTTGGTGAGATGTGAACCTCTACTGTCTCATACTGTGTCCTTGGAAGACATTCCTACTCATTCATGAAAGTCTCCCAGGTAGATCACACATGACCTTAGGACCCCAGGATGCTGCCAAGGTTTGCAGCTACTGCTTAGTGTAAAAAAGGCACTGTCATCCTTTATTCCAGTCATCCATTTTAGGAACAAATTGTCTTTCTAATAAGGTAATTAAGGCAAATTCCATGAACTTCTTTTTTTCTGAATGATCAAGTAAGAAACTACCAAGGGAACCAGGGAAATAGTTTTTATAAATAAGCTGTTTGCTGGTGTTTGAGTGCTCACTCTGCAGCCTCTGGACCATTGACCTTCAGTAAACCAAATTTCTGTGCTTGTTTCCTCACTGGAAAAATGATGATAATCATAATGCCAGTTCTAAGGGGACGGGATTAGTAGTGATTGTTTAGAACAGAGTCTTAGGTAGTGTCACATGTGTTAATGCTAATATATTATCCTTTCAATAATTGTAAGTTGAATACTGTGTGTCAGTTTTTCTCTAAAATTAATGCCCCAAAATCACTTCATAACTCTTCTCTCCAAAAATTGCACCAGCAATTCCATGGTATAAGTCCTAAGAAAAGAAATTTCTTTCTTTCCTTCATTTGTTCTTTTTTTGGGGATAAATTGCAGTAAGGAGTACATTTTCTATCATGACTCAACACAGGATTACACACATTCAAATTCAAATAGAAGGTTGAAAATTGGGCATATCTTACTACTTGCAATGTTCTCTGTTATTTCTTATTGTATTCTCTATTTTGTTCTGTTTTGTGTTTTAAAATATGGTGCCAATCCAGTCAATTTATTTCATGCCCCTCATACTTCGTGACTAGCAGTTTGAAACCCAAGGTTCTGAAAAAAAGACTCAGCTCTGGGGAAGGTGGTCTTTGCATGGTATTGCTAAAAGCAGACATTTCTGGGTGTTTGGTATGAATGTTGGCCTTTTAAAGCCTTCACATGTGCTCCTTTTTATAAACAATGGTGATTACCATGGCCTATCTCACAACTGAACTTAATCAATGATCAAAATAAAATTCATGAGGTTTTAGGTAAAGCCACTCTGTGAAGACATTCCTGAAATGATCTGCATTGTAACCCAACATTGCAAAGGCCTTAAGATAATGTTCCAGCCCAATGACTTTGAGTTCTGCTGCATCGGAGATCCTAGATTCCCCTGGGGACTGTTTCCACCTGGGAACTCAACAGTGGTTTTATCAAGTTAATGGACAAGAGTCACATACCTGGAGGTTGGGGCTACTTAGTTCCCTAAGTACTGGAAAAATACTGGAAAAGGGTTTTCCTTCTGGCTGGAGTGACTGATCCAAATCACCAAAGGAAATTGAACTGTTGCTATTCAAGAGTAGCGGAGAGAACAACACCTGGACCTCATTAATTGGTGCCTCTGATAATTTCCTTGCTCAACTTTGGAAATATGCTGTCTTCCTATTCCTTCAGACATGTTTTCACTGAGAAAAATCAGCTTAAAAGCAAATAATCAATTATGTCAAGAGAGAGCCTACAGAATGGGAGAAAATATTTACTACATGCACCTCGGAGACAGCATTAATCTGCATGAAATATAATGATCTCAAAAAACTTAACACCAAGAAAGCCGAATAACCCAAATAATAAATTGGCTAAGGAACTAAACAGACACTTCACAAAAGAAGAAATGCAATCAATCAACAAATACAAGAAAAAAATGTTCATTTTTTTTAGCAATTAGAGAAATGCAAATCAAAATTACTCTAAGATTTCATCTCACCACAGTCAGAATGGCAATTATCAAGAATACAACAATAAATGTTGGCAAGGATGTGGGGAAAAAGTACTTATACATTGCTGGTGGGAATGCAAATTGGCGCAACTATTATGGAAAGTAGTATGGAGATTCCTCAGAAAACTTGGAATGGAACCATTTGACCCAGCTATTCCACTTATAGGTTTATACCCAAAGGACATAAAATCAGTATATTACAGTGACACAGTCATATCGATGTTTATAGCAGTTAAATTCACAATAGCTAAACTATCGAACCAACCTAGATGCCCTTCAAGAGATGAATGGGTAAAAAAAATGTGATTTAGATAGATAGATAGATAGATAGATAGATAGATAGATATAGATATACACATACACACACACTTGATGGAATATTACTGAGCCTCAAAGAAGACTGAAATGGTGACATTTGCTGGTAAATGGATAAAACTGGAGAATATCATGCTAAATGAAATAAGTCAATCCCAAAAATCCAAAAATTGAATGTTTTCTCTGATATGCAGATGCTAATTCACAATGGTGGGGTGGAGCTAGGGAAGAATAGAATTATTTCAGACTCAGGGAGTGAAGAGAAGGGAGTGGGTATGGGATTGAAAGGATAGTAGAATGAATCAGATATTAATACCCTATCTACATATATAACTATATGACTGGTGGAACTATACATCATGTATAACCAGAAAAATGAAAAATTATACTCCATTATATATGATGTATCAAAGTGCATTCTACTGTCATGTATAACTAATTAAAATAAATTTAAAAATTTTAAGAAAAAAGGTGTCCATGATTTATAGATATCACAATGAAAAGCAGAAGATTCATTTTATCCTACAGATGTCCTAAGTAATATTGTTTAACTTGATTAAATAAAAGATTATTTCAGAAAGGAGGAACCATTACTGCTTTTTGAAAAAGGAGACATGAAAAAAGAGAGATTAAGTGGGTTAAACTGAGTAGAAAGAAAGTTTGTTGATTCAGAGTGAAGAATGAAGATAAACTTTTTATTTCTTAAGTTTTTTTTCTCATTTAACTGATGAACATGAGAGGTAGTGTAAAGCCAGATAGGCACATCATTTCAAAGTGAATTGAGAATCCCTCTTGCTTAAAAAAGCCTTTGCACTCTTAAAAATAGATTTTTTAAAAGGTGTTGGTAACAGGTATATTGTAATTGCAATTAATTTTTCTTTATCTGCTCTTGAGCTCCTTTTTTTTAGGGGAGGAGTACCAGGGATTAAACTCAGGGGTACTCAACCAATGAGCCATATCCCCAATTCTAGTTTGTATTTCATTTAGAGACCAGGTCTCACAGAGTTACTTAGCACCTCACTTTTGCTGAGGCTAGCTTTGAACTCATGATTCTCCTTCCTCAGCTGCTGGGATTTCAAGCTTGCATCACTGCACCTGGCTCTTGGGTTTCTTGATATGTTTTCCCCCAACTTTGAAGTAGAAAAAGCAACAAGTTTGTTGATTGAGAATTATTACCCTTTTTATTTGTTATAAAAGAGCAAAATTTATAATGTTTAAGCTCTTCAATTACTATCAAACATTGGAATAAATTTTAACACCATTTAACATAAAAGATTTTACTATTTTGTCCTGATTGTAGAATCAAAAAATAAATCAGAAGTAATAATGTAATTATATTGATATCTTTAGATTCTATCTACATCTAGTTAAATTAATCTACATATAATATACATGTTTGTATCTAATTTCTAGGTAATCTATATATTATGAGCAAATTGGCATTAATCTATTAATCTGCACATAATATATTATATCTAATCCATAGGTGATAGATACAAATCTGGTAATCCTTCTATGGTACTTTATCTATAACCTACAGATGCATATGCATAGAAAATTTATATGTGTTCACATAAATTGAAATTAGCACAAATAAAAATTTCTACTTTTCTATATATTACTTTTTAAAGAAGCATTGCTTCACATAGAATATATTTTACACATAATTTAACATATTTAAAATGCTCAAGATTGTTTTTCACTTTCAAATTTTTCTCTTTGCTATAGGGTATAGTTGAGGTTGATTAGAAAAAATAATTGTATGAATATTAACAGAATTCTTACATACTACAGACTTTATTTTAGCATTGTTTATTGCTATGTTAAAAAACCCTTAAATCAGTGGCTCAAAAGAACAATGTCCATTTCCCCCATTTCATTTCACTTGAGTGGGGGTGGAGGGACTTGATCATCTCTGCTCCTCTGGGCCTTGAACAGGCAGTAGAAGGCTAAGGAGTGTCCCTGGGGCTTCCTGATATACATGCCAGGAGATGCCAACATCACTCTCATCTTGGCTGTGTCTTTACAAGTCGCCCCTGAACTTCTGGAGAGTGTGATAGCTGGATTCCAAAGCAGGAGGGTCACAGATGACCAGGCAGACGTTGAATTGCCTTCTCCATACTAAAATTGTGAATTCTCCAGCCTAACTTCTAATGCATTCCATCCTTCAGGACAGTCGCAAAAGCTCACTTGACTCCAGAGGGAGAGAAAAAACAAAACAAACAACAACTTCAAGCTTTGGGAAGAGCATATTGTGGCCATTTTTGGAAAACAAAATCTTCCATGTTGATTATAGCTGTTATTTCCAGAGTTAATTTTTATTACATAAATCACAGAAGTGGTACAGTGGACACTGATACTGGAAGTGTGCAGCAGACATTACGTTTTTCAGGTCAGGAGTGAAGAGGAAGAGTGGTGGTCTTCACTGCAACCTAGATCCACTTTTCAATTAGGGAAAGGCCACTGAATTCCTGCTCTGACTGCCCTGGAGTTGTGCCCCTCATTCCCTCAAGGACATTTTTGCTGACTTAACTAACAAACATCCTGAACTAAGGAAAGCACCACATTTGTTGTTTGTGACTGACACTGACTGAACATCTAATTATGCATAAACCTACTTTCTCAGCTCTGGGGAATGGAAGAGACCTGGTCAGCAGGGGTAGAGGTTCAGAGGCCTGTGATAGGGACACATCTCTCTCCCATGCACCTCTGTGCCCTGAATTCCAAGCATGTGAACACTTGAGTTCACCATCCAGGGTGGGGCTGCAGGACAGGAGGGAGACTAACCTCTGACTCCCAAGTCACAAGTGGCATGACCCTTAGTATTAGCCATGCGTGGTTTAGTGTGTTTTCTGAAGCTTTGTCATTCAGGCCTTGCTGGGCAGAAAGAGACCACCCTTCCCAGAGCTGGCTAATTCTTAGAGCAAGCAGAGAATGGCGAGTCTTTCTTTTACACCTGCACTAGCTAATCAGCTCAATGCCTCCACCACATCCTCTCCAGGGGTCTTTTGCCCTAGGCCACTCTGCCAGTCCTACACCAATGAGCCTACTGAAATCATCAAACCAGTCGACCAACCTGCTTCCCCTATCTCCCTTCTTGCTTCTCCAAAAAAAAAAAAAAAAAAAAAAACCAATAAAAACTTTATTCTAAAGCACTCTTTAAATAGAAATTTCAAGTCAGCAGAAATAGTCTAGTGTGTCTATAAACTCATTATAATAGAAAAAAAAGATTTAGTGAGGTCTGGGCATATAACTCAGTGTGCTTGTAGTCAGGATGATCAGTGTTTTTTCCTTTGCCTTTGACCCTGGGTTGGAATTTCAGGTGTAACATATTAATTTATTTTCAATAGATGTGCTGCCAAAGTTGACAAGCAGGGAGGCATCAACCTAAAGATACCAGTTAGACACCTTTTTTAATTTGTTGTTAATTAACTTTTACTTCTTTATTTGTATGCAGTGCTGAGAATTGAGCCCAGGGCCTCACACATGCTAGCAAGTGCTCTGCCACTGAACCAAAACCCCAGCCCCAATTAGACAACTTTTAAAAAAATTTTCTAGTTTACGCTAGGCCTTTATTTTATTTATTTATATGTGGTGCTGAGAATTGAACCCAGTGCTTGCACATGCTAGGCAAGTGCTCTACCACTGAGCCACAACCCCAGCTCCAGCCCAATTCTTTTACTTATTTTCATGGAACTGGGTAATGAACCTAGGGGCACTCTTATCACTGAGCAACAGCCCCAGTCCTTTCTTTTTATATTTATTTTGAGACAAGGTCTCAATAAGTTGCTGAGGGTAGCCTTGCATTTGCAATCCTCTTGCCTCATCCCCACAAGGGTCTGGGATTACAGGAATGTACCACCACCCTTGGATAATGTTAACCTTTTAAATAATAAAAGTGCTATCCTTTTAAAACAATCACCAGAGCACACCCTCTGTTAAAAACCCTCAAAGGGCTTCTCCTTTGGCTTAAATTTCAGTCAGAATTTCTCAGACCTGACCTCTGTACCCTCCCCAGCTTTACCTCCTTCCAATGACCTCCTCCTACTTGGCTGCAGGTACATGACATCCAGTATACCTGGTCTCTGTCCACTGACCACCTGTGCACCAGGTGGTCCCTCAGTGGAATGCACTCACCTGCTCCTATCCTTCATGTGTGCTCAGATACCATGTTCTCCAGGAAGCCCAGCCACGACTCAGCTTACAGTGAGTCCCCACAGGAACTCACTGTAACCACAGGAACCTCCCCACCACCCACATCCCATCCTGCTCTACATTAAGTGTGCACTTGTCATGCCTTGATGAGCTATACCACTGTTTTGTATGCATTATGTAAAGTTTCCCCCTCTTCCCATCCCACTATGGTATCAGCCCCACAGGAGCAGGGCTTTAAGACAGACGATGAAAGTGCCCACACCAAAACACAGCAATTATGAAAGCAAATGAGCAGAGAGGGTCAGAAGCTTGGTGGGGTCAGGCTGAGCAACCGATGGTGTCTTCAGAGGGCTCTGATTTGGACCCCAGACCACCACCTTACCACACTTGGAAGTCAAGACCATCAACTGGAGGGGTGGTATGCAGTCTAGCATCCAACTAGAGGAAACGGAAGTTGCACTCTGGCACCAGCTGCAGCTCTGACAAGGGAGGCTCAGTCCTGCAGTCTGCACTCTCACCTCCTCTCCAGATCTGCCATCTCCTTCAGGACCAGTGTCATGTTGTACCGCAGCTTCTGGAACTTGGCTGTGGGAACCTCAAAGCAGTATGCTGACCCATCAGAAAACTTCAGCTGCATCAAGATGCTTGGCTGCAGGGAGTGGGTCAGGGCACTTGTGGAAATCACCACATCCAGTCTCCACCTAAAGTCAACAATTGGGGAAGCCAGTCACCCTCCTGCTGTGCCACAGAGTCCAGGAGTGGGCGCTGGCCACCAAACACCACACTGGTCAAGTCCCCAACCAGGTCTTGGGGGATGGCAAGTTCCTGGAGTTAGTCCTTGAAGGCATCGGACTTCAGGCTGGGGGAGGGAAGCCTGAGGGCCTGCTGGAGAAGTGTATGTGTGCCAGCCAGCAGGGCACCCAGCCACTCCTCCGACAAGCTGGAACTGACACCCAGGCACTGCATGGCTTCTCGGTAGTCCTCCCCCTGCAGGCTGCTGACCACAAGCTTCAGCAGCTTTCTGAATGTGCTCCTGTCCAGGTCTCCCAGAAACCGGGCCATTGCTGCCACCTCTGGTGGGAACTGGGGCCCCAGAAAATTGATCTGGCCACTGTGACTGTCCACAGGATGATGCAGGTACTGATGTCGCAGCTCCTAAGGCAGACATGCCTGCTTCCTCCTCTTTGATCGGCCACATAAGAGGTCCCAGCTGCAGCTGCCTGAAGGGAAGCAGGAGGGAAAGCCAGTGATTCCCACATCCTTAGGACCTTAAGGATCACGTAGGCCCCACTGTCAAGATGCTGAGAGTTTGAACTACCAATGATAGTAGGTGTGATAGGGCTAGGGAAATGACCCTGTGAGACCCACATGAGTCCTGATAAGAAGGGAGGGTGCTCAGAGGAAGTGACATCTGAGATGAGCAGTACTGGCAGTCAAGTGGGTAAGGGAAGAGGACCAAGAAAAACAAAAAAAGGAGAGCACATGTGATCTTTGTTCTCTAAGATTGAACTAGGTGGGAGAAAGGTTCATGAGGCACAAGGCTTGGCAGCTGGGATCCCTCACTACTCAACCCACAATACTGAGAATATCCCTGCAGGAGTAAATTATTTTCAACTCACAAAGGAAATCCAGCCTACAAGTGCAGTTGCCCAAGCCAAGTTGCCCAAGTCTAAACCTGTGCACTCAGCAGGGTCGTGTTAGCACAGGGACTACACGCAGCCTCCCCTGCAGGAGAGCCAGGAAGAAGCACGTGCACCACGTATAGAGGGCTGTGGCACTACCTGAAAAAACTGTGGTGACACCCTCGTCATTGGCGACGTGCGCACACATCTGCCCCAGGGAAAGAAAGTGCACCATCCACCTCAAAAAACCGGGCAGAGGCAGCAGGGCGCTCGCCACTCTCTCGCCAGTATCCAGAGGCCCCTCGGCTCTAACGGGCCGCTGTTGCCCAGGCCCACCTCCCCTCTTCAGCCCACATGGCTCTTTCGCACCCTGTACGCATTCCGGGGCCGCTCTCCAAGCAGTCCGCCTGGTACTCAAGACAAACTCATACCTCCGTCTACCGTGTCAAGGCGCCGGGTCCTGGCGAGCAGCGCCACAGTGGGGAGGCCGCTCCCATGACAACCCCTTGCATGGACCACGACCCAGACCCCGTGCCCACACACCCCCGCACCTGGAGCTGTCCGCAGCTGCAAACTGGCTAGGCAACTTTTGATGAGGTTCTAACTTAAAGAAATGACCTTGCAGACCAGAATAGAAGGAAGAAATGCCAAAGGCAATAATGACCTCGATTCCTCCACTATCTAGAGAGGAAGGCCCAGAGAATCTATTTACCAGAACCCACAAGCATATGATACAGCTTCAAGCAGCTAAGGCATCCCTAGTACTACAAAAAAAAAAAAAAGAAAAAAAGAAGCCAAGGCAGATGTCTCCGGATTTCCAAGAAAGAATTATTCACAAATGTGATCAATCCACTGACCTAATAATGTTTATTCTACTAAAAGGAAATATATATATATATATATATATATATATATATATATATATATATATTTCAAAGAATTATCTTTGGGGAGCATAAAGCATAATAAACTGGAGAAAATAAATTAATGTATTGTCAATCAGAATAACAGAATTCAGACACATCTTCCTGTGTGATCCACTGGAGATAATTTGGTTCCTGGAAGATATGATAAATCCAGGCTGATCTCTGAATTCCATATAAACATGAACACATTTCTTTAGAAATCTCATCTCCACAATTACATCAGGAAATGACTCTTACTTCACCTGTTAGCTATAAAATTATAGGTTTCAAAATAGTTCTTATTTTTGCAATTATTTACAACAACCATGTGGGAACTTTAGTTTGTTTCTTATTTCACCAAGTTATATTTGAGTTAAAATTGTGTTAATCATAAGCATTAATAATGTAGAAACACACAGAATGGAAGAGGGAATGCTTATTAGTTATTTTCTGGGATAATTTCTGGAAGTAGAATTTCTGAGTTGAACATTTTGTGCAGCCTTTAAGGTGCTGGACACATTTGGACATTTTGTTTAATGGAGGGTGTGTCCAGTGCCATCAAGGTAGGTGCCCCATACCCACACATTCCCAGGCAGCTGCCTCTCTCCACCCTGGCTGCCCTCTTGGTTGCACATTAGCAAGAGTGTAACCCCACAGGTTCCAAACCCAAATGGTGGCCACCAAAGTTTCCATAAGGAGATCCCTGCATAGGCACAGGTTCAAAGTCCAATTTCAACTGTGGACCAAAATACTGGAGTTCCTTCCAGGGCATGAAAGAGCCAGTGGCAAGCCCATCCTGCAGGAGAGCCTGAGAAGGGGAAAGTGAACTCCACCATCTCCAGCTGCAGCAGAGTTCTTGCTTTCTTGCCCATGACCAGACCTGTGTAACAGGAAGCCAAGAGCAGTGACAAGAGGGCGATTCATTTCTCATCATGAGAAATCTTGTTTTGAAAGGAGAACTTAAAAATAAATTAAACATAGACTGTTTTGATATCACAATTTTGCCTAGAAAAAAATTAAGAAGAAATAAAGCAAAAGTTCAAAAGGGCAGGTGATACAGAGAAACAGTCCACGCCAGCTCTGGAGTCTACCACCTCTACAATCATCTCATTGCAGCAGATCATGAGTATAGAGATTCACCCATGTCATCCTTGCACACGTGGTGAATGTGCCTTTTGAGCACACTTGTCTCACAACCATTCAGAGAAACACCCCCACTCAGCAGCTCCTCCTCCTCCTATCTTCCTCTGCCTTTGTCCACACCAACAGAGGCCCCTGGCCTGTGTTTGCACTTTACATTAATGAGTTTGCAGAGTGAGCATGTGCTTTCATGGTTCTGGCTTTTCCTCACTCAACATTGTTTCTATTAATTGCTAATTTTATTCATTGTTTTATGTGTAATTTTAGATTTTGCATTCCCTTTATTGGATAGTTTATTATTATATATTATGAATGTGTGCATGTATGTATGTGTGTGTGCGCGTGTGTGTGTAACACAGCTTAGTTTATTCAACCCCTGGACATTTGAGTTTTTTTCTAACTGTTACAACTACTGCTGTTTTAAACATTGTAGTACATGGATTTTGGGAAAAGTACACACATAATTCATTTGGGTATATTTAGGAGTGGTGTTGGTGAATCACAGCACATATCTATGTTTACTTTGGGCCAATAATAGCTTTGACTGATAGTACTAAACAATTTTACAAGGTGATTGCATCAATTCCAATTCTTGTCTGAATTATATTTTTAATCATTTGTAATATGTAACATTAAAAATCATTTTGTTGGGTAAGTTTATTGCCTATTAGATTTAGTACATTGTGTTAGGCACATGGATGCTGAATGTCTTTATGCTCTGTTCATCTGGAGCCAAGTTACCTGGATCCATATATGGGTTCTCTGGTTTAATAGTTGTGTGACACTGGACAAATCTTGAATCTCTGTGCCCCAGTTTTCCCCTCTGAAACTGAGATGACAGCATCTCTCATCTCACAGGTTGACTGTGGCAGTGGGGTGGATGTGTGGTGTTCTTGGAGCACAGCCTGCATCCTGCAGTGGCTGAATATATTTGCTTCTACTGCTTCATTCAAGAGGAGTCTGAATACAATTCTTCTAATCAACAAAGGCAATTAATTTTTTATGGTAAAAAAATGTGAAATTAACACTCTTAAACATTTTTTATAATACGCTTTTAAAATATTTTACATAGGTCAAGAGGAAATGCAGTGTTGGAAAGACTCTGAGAAAGGAGTCAAGAGCTTCATTGCCAAGTCATCTCCATTGCTGCCCTGGGGACCTATGGATGCCGCTTCCCTCTTGAGGTCTCCGGGTTTCATACCATGTGAAAACAATGGTGTGTCCCCAGATGCGGTGGGCTGGGATGATGCTTACCCGCATCCTCTTTGGAGGGAGGATTCAGCAGTACTTCCGCCTATCATTTTGTCCGTGTAGAAAGTACGTGGACAAAATCTAGACAGGTACATTAGTGCCTGACCAAAAGCCTGTCCCCTCTTCTTGCCCTCATCCCCAAGAAGGCAACCCCTTGCTCTTAAAGATCAAACATGGTTTAAGCTTTATTCCCTTCACTGTGCCAGTGACTGGTCCAGCGGGGCTTGCAGCCATAGGTTGAGGTCAACGCCAGCTTCCAACTCATCTCTGTGCTCATCTGAAGAGAGGACTTCATGAGGAGAGAATCTCACCTTTGCCCTTCTGTCGCGCTCCCCGCATGCAGAGAGACACGACACCTGGTTCTTTTCAGCCTTTTTATTGCGCGCACCCCCTTCCTCTCAGTTCTTTCTTTGTTCTCCTCCTTTGAGGAACTTACACTCCAATATATACATTACTGTAACCAATCAGCATTTGAGCACGAGGGGAGAGCATGAACAGATACAGGCAGTAAATGCAGACGTGCAGTGATTATGCACTGTCCACGAGGGAACTCAACCAATCCCTGGAACTTCCTCAAAATGATGTCAGTTGTTTGTGCAAAAGCCAACCATACTGGCAGCCTGCCAAGCACCATCTTAGCCTTACCACACCTAGGGCCAGGGGTCCCGGGCACCCCGACAGCTCCCCCTTTTTTATTATAAAATTAAGGCTTGGGACCGTGTCTGTCTTAGGCGGAGTGGTCAACCACCGTCCTTACCCGTCATTGGATAACTGCAGAGCATGCTACAGCTCCTGTCTTAGGTTGGTATGGTGTCACCTCCTTCCTTACCCGTCTCTGACCACCGGTCCAGCATCGTGAGCCATACTTGTGGGGAACTGCCGGCCTCTAGGGCAGTCATGGCCTGATGAAAAATAATCTGGTCCATTTGTTGGGTGGCTCGTAGTTGTACAACCAGGCGGGTGAGGAAAAAGATACCAAAGAGGAGTAAAAACCCCAAAGTGCCAAGGCTTGCCCACTGTTTACAAAATTGAAAGCAGAAGAAAACCATTTAGCCAGCTCAGACATAGAAGCAATTTGTACCCTAGTAGAATTAACTTTGACAATTTTAGCCCTAAGTCGTGAGGTAAGATTATCAAATTGAGACGACCAAGTAGAAGTAAGATAGGCTGACAATTTTTTAGATAACCCAGCTGCGGTGCTGGAATTATCATATACAATGGGGGTAGCACAAACAGCTCTTAAAGAGTAAACACATCCCAATCCCAAAAGTTCTTGTAATATGTCCACTTGTTCTTGTAATAGGTCCACTCTCTGATTCACCAGGAGAATGCCTGTTCTTAAATGTTGGTTTAGAGTTTTTAGAGTTTGTAAAGTTGTGGCAGTGTTTTCAGCTAAGCAGTTCACTGTGGTTGCTGTCTGTATAGTAGTTGTTAAAGTAGCGGCTGCAGTCTTGACAGTAGCACTGGTAACTCTGTATCTGTAACAGAGACTGGGACTGGTGGGAAGGTAGGAACACACATTAAGTCTGCCAGCAGGAACCTAGAAGCATTTTAACATTGAGAGATAGCACAAATCTGAAGTACAATTGAGAGAAGCAGTTGTTTTGTTACATAGTTGAACTGTTCCTCCTAAGAGACTAAAAAGAGGTTGTAAGTTAGTTTACTCCGTGGAAACACACAAACTGAGCCGCAGCTCCAGTAAAGCACTGGGTTACCCTTATTACCCAGAGGTAAAAAACCCCAAACAAAGAGACAAAGAGAAAGTTTATCTTTAGGGGACCTGAAGGTCTCCTTTATTCCCTCTTTTTGTTTATAAAGAGTATTTTTGAGGGTGAGATGTGTATGTTCAACAATATCTTGTTTTTGTGGGTTATAAGGTACATCTGTGGTTAGAGTTATTTTAATTTTAGTGAGGAATTGGTTCTTACCAATTTTAGTTTTTAAAGAAAAATTTAGACTTTATAACGTAGTACAATTTTTAATAGTTGCTTAACCATAATTGTATAAACCCCTATTTTTAAGACAATTGTTCTAAAGAATAAAACTTAAGAGACACAAAGTTAAGAATGAATTAGTGTTTTTAAGAAAACTTTGTTATTTTACCATGTCATTTTACCATATAGATTAAACTTTGGCTTATATCAGAACATTAGTATTTTACCTTAGGAAAAACCTTAAATAGCTTTAGCTGTTTTACATACATACAACCAACTTAGTTACACATAGACTTGTTGAAACTTGCCCTTTATTACACACAGACTTTTTTATCCAGAAACATTTTCTTTTTCTTTTTATTAAATATATTTTCAAACCCGGAACCTTTTATTTTTTCTTTCCTATCTGTTGACCCCTTTTTGTTTACATTTTGATACAACTCTTATGAAATTTCTGAATTTAGATAAATTACTCTATTTTAATAAGATTAAATATTTTGTTATTTATAGTACTCTTAATTGAAACACAGTTGAAACTTTTGGGACCCTTTATATATAGAATTTTACTTGTTAGGACATAACTTTTAGTAACCTTGTTTTTAGTTTAGTGAGGACACAAAGTAATCGTAAACCCTTTTTATTTACCAACCTATGAAAACACCAATAATGTTTAAGTATGTTACCCCATGTAATTTAAGGAGTTAAAAGTACTTGATGTTATTTAACAATTAGCATTTTAACTTTGTAAATTAACCAGACGTCTCTACAAACACATTTGAGTAATCCCATACATGTTAACTCCAATTTATTTATTTTATAAAAACCAAGATATCAGACAAGTGTCCTGAACAGGATCTGTTGTCTCTTTCCTGCTGAAGAAAAGTCCTAGAAGCAATTAATATTAGACATTTTATTAACATCAATATTTTATTTGCTTGACCACCTAGAGACTTGCGAGTTATTTTTAAAGACATTTTACTTTCATTAGTTTACCCAATTTAAATTGAACCCTTTTAAATCACATGAATAAAAGTATTTGGATCCATTTTTAAATTTTAATTTTAAGAGTGCTCAGTTTTGACAAAACATGACATTAGACAGCACGACATACAAATAACATAAAATCAAAGGCCTTGAAACTTTATAGGTAAATGTTCATTGCAATGAAACAGATGTTCAAAAACTTCAGTTGAATAAAAAATAGAACTGATCAAAAAGAAAGAAAAAAATCATTAACCTAGGTATGCAGGATCAAAATTATGAGCTCAAAAATACAGCATTAAAGAAAAACAAAACAAACGAAGAATCCTAGAAAATAAGTTAGTTTTGTGTAGAAGTTTAAAACGGACACCTTTTTTTTTTTTTTTTTTTTTCTTTTCTTCAGGTTACTCCCCCTCCTTCTCGCTGAGACTGCTGTAGTTTACATTCCAACGCAGGCTTTGGCAAGGCCAGGCAGGGGGGAGGGAGGATCACCCAGGACTTTTTAACCCTTTTTTTCCTGGTTGAGAAATCAGGTTAGGTTTGAATGCAGAAAATCATGAAACAATTATCTCCCAAAACTTGTGGGGACTATGGCTACTATATTATGTTCCCACTGTGGAATATTTAATAGCCCCTCATTTAAAAACCACGGAGAGACCTTCTTTATGGTATCAAGGAACGTTCGAGCTGTTTTTTCTTTTAGTGGCGTTCCATGACTTTTTAGCAACTCCCGAAGAGGCTGTTGCATTCTAGTCTTAGACAGTTCTGTTCCTATGATTAAATCTTACAGCACTAAGAGCTCCAAGCACACAAACAAGCCACACAATTGATGTAATAAAGACACTTACGACACAGAAAATCTACCATCACTTCATACACACAGATAACACAAAACCCCTTGGCTAGTCACTGTTCCGTGAACCTTAGTCGCTGATCCGTGAACCTTTATGGCTAGTCGCTGCACCGCGAACTTTCTTTAACTAGTCGCTGTTCCGCGAACTTTTAAGGCCTTTTTACTCTTTAATTTACTTTATTAAATACTTACCTTATACTTACTCTAGAGTTATTTTTAGGGCTCCCGGGTTTCGGCACCACCTGTCGCGCTCCCCGCCCGCAGAGAGACACGACACCTGGTTCTTTTCAGCCTTTTTATCGCGCGCACCCCCTTCCTCTCAGTTCTTTCTTTGTTCTCCTCCTTTGAGGAACTTACACTCCAATATATACATTACTGTAACCAATCAGCATTTGAGCACAAGGGGAGAGCATGAACAGATACAGGCAGTAAATGCAGACATGCAGTGATTATGCACTGTCCACGAGGAAACTCAACCAATCCCTGGAACTTCCTCAAAATGATGTCAGTTGTTTGTGCAAAAGCCAACCATACTGGCAGCCTGCCAAGCGCCATCTTAGCCTTACCACACCTAGGGCCAGGGGTTCCGGGCACCCTGACACCCTTCCATATTTTTGGATTCCATGTATAGACACCATGCATGTGTGAGCAATATGGAAGGACAGGCCTGAAGACCAAAGCCAGGGCTCTCAAGATGATGGGCATGAGGAGAAAGACTGACCTTTCAGTTGCATGTTGATCCAACCTCAAGAGCTCCCTCTTCTGGGTTTTCTGTGAGACTTGAATAATTGCCCTGTGATTTAACTCACAGTCGGCAGGATTTTTTTTTAATTACTTGCAACTGTCCTTCTACTAAGTGAGGAGATCCAATACTCAGAGTAAAGGAAAATGAGGGAGGGGTCAGTGAGCTCTGCTATAACTCAGGGGTTCTGCACAAATTTTCCCTATGCCCATGACAGACTCCATACCCTTGTGACTGGATTAGTTCTAATCATTTCCAACTCCACGTAGATCTTCTCCCCTCAGGGACATCTCCTCTGACTCACAGGCTGAGTTGGTGTATTCTTCTGGTGCATTCACTGCAAGGTTCAAGAAGAAGTTCTCCCCTCGCCATGCATGGACCAGAACCTCCAGGTGCACAGAATGTGACCTGTCAACCACTCTGTCCCTTGAGGATGGAGAGTTGTTTATTTCTGTGTTCTCAGTCTTTGGCTCCTTAACACAGTGCCTGGCAGAGTAAGGGCTTGATAAATGAATACCAAATGAACCTGATGTTGTATTCATTGAAGGATTTCTGCACAGTTTCCTGCTTTCTCTCTCAATTACAATGTCTGGTGATGTCCTGGGCAGAAGTGTGTGGGATAGAAGGAAATTTGCCTTTCCTTTTTTATTTGGTACCAGAGATGCAACCAAGTGGAGCAACATCCACAACCCTTTTTATTTTTATTTTGAGACAGGGTCAGGTCTCACCAAATTGCTGAAGCTGACCTTGACCTTGGATCCTCCTGCCTCAGCATCCCTCTTTGCTGGGATGACAGGCATGTGCCACCATGCCCGGCCCTTCTTATTCTTTTTTTTTTTTTTATTGTAAACAAATGGGATACATGTTGTTTCTCTGTCTGTACATGGCGTAAAGGCATACCATTTGTGTAATCATAAATTTACATAGGGTAATGTTGTTTGATTCATTCTGCCATTTTTTCCCTTCCCCCCTCCCCTCCCACCCTTCCCCTCCATCTATACAGTCCTTCCTTCCTCCATTCCTGCCCCCCTCCCTAAACCCAACTCCAACCCCAACACTAACCCTTCCCACCGCCCATTATGTGTCATCATCCACTTATTAGCGATATCATTCTTCCTTTGGTTTTTTGAGGTTGGCTTATCTCACTTAGCATGATATTCTCCAGTTTCATCCATTTGCCTCCAAATGCCATAATTTTATCGTTCTTTATGGCTGAGTAATATTCCATTGTATATATATATACCACATTTTCTTTATCCATTCATCAATTGAAGGACATCTAGGTTGGTTCCACAATCTGGCTATTGTGAACTGAGCAGCTATGAACATTGATGTGGCTGTATCTCTGTAATATGCTGATTTTAAGTCCTTTGGGTATAGGCCAAGGAGTGGGATAGCTGGGTCAAATGGTGGTTCAATTCCAAGTTTTCTAAGGAATCTCCACACTGCTTTCCAGAGTGGCTGCACTAATTTGCAGCCCCACCAGCAATGTAAGAGTGTACCTTTCTCCCCACATCCTCGCCAACACCTGTTGTTGCTTGTATTCTTGATAATTGCCATTCTAATTGGGGTGAGATGGAATCTTAGGGTGGTTTTGATTTGCATTTCTCTTATTACTAGAGATGTTGAACATTTTTCCATATGTTTGTTGATTGCTTGTAGATCTTCTTCTGTGAAGTGTCTATTCATTTCCTTAGCCCATTTGTCAATTGGATTATTTACATTCTTGGTGTAGAGTTTTTTGAGTTCTTTATAGATTCTGGAGATTAGCGCTCTATCTGAAGTATGATTGGCAAAGATTTTCTCCCACTCTGTAGGCTCTTTCTTTGCATTGCTGATAGTTTCCTTTGCTGAGAGAAAGCTTTTTAGTTTGAATCTATCCCAGTTATTAATTCTTGCTTTTATTTCTTGTGCTATGGGAGTCCTGTTGAGGAAGTCTGGTCCTAAGCCGACATGTTGAAGCTCTGGACCTACTTTTTCTTCTATAAGATGCAAGGTCTCTGGTCTGATTCCGAGATCCTTAATCCATTTTGAGTTTAGTTTCGTGCATGGTGAGAGATATGGGTTGAGTTTCATTCTGTTGCATATGGATTTCCAATTCTCCCAGCACCATTTGTTGAAGAGGCTATCTTTTCTCCATTGCATATTTTTGGAACCTTTGTCTAGTATGAGAAAATTGTATTTATTTGGGTTTGTGTCCGTGTCCTCTATTCTGTACCATTGATCCACCTTTCTATTTTGGTACCAATACCATGCTGTTTTTGTTAGTATTGCTTTGTAGTAGAGTTGAAGATCTGGTATTGCGATACCCCCTGCTTCACTCTTTCTGCCAAGGATTGCTTTAGCTATTCTGGGTTTTTTATTCTTCCAGATGAATTTCATAATTGCTTGCTGTATTTCTGTAAGGTACATCATTGGGATTTTCATTGGAATTGCATTGAATCTGTATAGCACTTTTGGTAGTATGGCCATTTTGACAATATTAATTCTGCCTATCCAAGAACATGGGAGATCTTTCCATCTTCTAAGGTTTTCTTGAATTTCTTTCTTTAGTGTTCTGTAGTTCTCATTGTAGAGGTCTTTCACCTCTTTTGTGAGATTGATTCCCAAATACTTTATTTTTTTCGAAGCTATTGTGAATGGGGTAGTTTTCCTAATTTCTCTTTTTGAAGATTCATCGCTTATATATAAAAATGCCTTAGATTTATGTGCATTGATCTTATATCCCGCTACTTTACTGAATTCACTTATGAGATCTAAACGTTTTCTGGTGGAATTTCCTGGTTCCTCTAAGTATACTATCATATCATCAGCAAATAGGGATAGTTTGAGTTCTTCTTTTCCTATTCGTATCCCTTTAATTTCTTTGGTCTGTCTAATTGCTCTGGCTAGAGTTTCAAGGACGATATTGAATAGAAGTGGTGAAAGAGGGCATCCCTGCCTTGTTCCAGTTTTTAGAGGGAATGGTTTCAGTTTTTCACCATTTAGAATGATATTAGCAATGGGTTTAGCATAGATGGCCTTTACAATGTTAAGGAATGTTCCCACTGTCCCTATTTTTTCTAGTGTTTTGAGCATGAAGGGGTGCTGTATTTTATCAAATGCTTTTTCTGCATCTATTGAAATAATCATGTGATTCTTGACTTTAAGTCTATTGATATGTTGAATGACATTTATTGATTTTCTGATGTTGAACCAATCTTGCATCCCTGGGATGAAACCCACTTGATCATGGTGCACTATCTTTTTAATATGTTTTTGTATGCGATTTGCTAAAATTTTGTTTAGAATTTTTGCGTCGATGTTCACTAAGGATATTGGTCTGAAATTTTCTTTCCTCGATGTGTCTCTGTCTGGTTTAGGAATCAGGGTAATATTGGCTTCATAGAATGAGTTTGGGAGAGTTCCCTCCTCTTCTATTTTCTGGAATACTTTGAGAAGTATTGGAATGAGTTCTTCTTTAAAAGTTTTGTAGAACTCGGCTGAGAACCCATCTGGTCCTGGGCTTTTCTTTGTTGGAAGGCTTTTGATGACTTCTTCTATTTCATTACTTGAAATTGGTCTATTTAAATTGTGTATGTCCTCCTCGTTCAGTTTAGGCAATTCATATGTCTCTAGAAACCTGTTGATGTCTTCGCAATTTTCTATTTTGTTGGAGTATAGATTTTCAAAATAGCTTCTAATTATGTTTTGTATTTCGGTCGTGTCTATTGTGATATTTCCTTGTTCATTCCGAATTTTAGTGATTTGGGTTTTCTCTCGTCTTCTCTTTGTTAGTGTGGCTAAAGGTTTATCAATTTTGTTTATTTTTTTGAAGAACCAACTATTTATTTTGTCAATTTTTTGTATTGTTTCTTTCGTTTCAATTTCGTTGATTTCAGCTCTCAGTTTAACTATTTCCTGTCTTCTACTACTTTTGGTGTTGGTCTGTTCTTCTTTTTCTAGGGCTTTTAGCTGTAGTGTTAGGTCATTTATTTTTTGAGTTTTACTTCTTTTATTAAATGCGCTCCATGAAATAAATCTTCCTCTAAGTACTGCTTTCATAGTGTCCCAGAGATTTTGATATGATGTTTATTTGTTCTCGTTTACCTCTAAGAATTTTTTAATTTCCTTCCTAATATCTTCTGTTATCCATTCATCATATAGTAGCATATTGTTTAATCTCCAGGTGTTGGAGTAGTTTCTGTTTTTTACTCTTTCATTAATTTGTAACTTCAATCCATTATGATCTGATAGAATACAAGGTAGTGTCTCTATCTTCTTGTATTTGCTGACATTAGCTTTGTGGCATAATATATGGTCTATTTTAGAGAAGGATCCATGTGCTGCTGAGAAGAAAGTGTATTCGCTCTTGGTTGGATGGTATATTCTATAAATGTCTGTTAAGTCTAAATTATTGATTGTGTTATTGAGATCTATGGTTTCTTTGTTCAATTTTTGTTTGGAAGATCTGTCCATTGGTGAGAGAGGTGTGTTAAAATCACCTAGTATTATTGTGTTATGGTCTATTTGGTTTCTAAAATTGAGAAGGATTTGTTTCACATACATGGATGAGCCACTGTTTGGGGCATAGATGTTTATGATTGTTATATCTTGCTGATTTATGCTTCCCTTAAGCAGTATGAAATGTCCTTCTTTATCCCTTCTAACTAACATTGGCTTGAATTCCACATTATCTGAAATGAGGATGGATACTCCAGCTTTTTTGCTGAGCCCATGTGCGTGGTATGTTTTTCCCCATCCTTTCACCTTTAGTCTATGTGTATCTCTTTCTATGAGGTGAGTCTCTTGCAGGCAACATATTGTTGGATCTTTCTTTTTAATCCAATCTGCCAGTCTATGTCTTTTGATTGATGAATTCAGGCCATTAACATTCAGGGTTATTATTGAGATATGATTTGTATTCCCAGTCATTTGGTTCATGTTTAAAATTTTTGACACATCTTGGTTCCTCCTTTATTTGAGAGTTCCTTTAGGATAATTCCTCCCTTTGCTGATTTGCTTCTTTGTTTTTTATCTCTTCCTCATGAAATATTTTGCTGAGAATGTTCTGTAATGCTGGCTTTCTTTTTGTAAATTCTTTTAGCTTTTGTTTATCATGGAATGATCTTATTTCATCGTCAAATTTGAAGGTAAGTTTTGCTGGGTATAAGATTCTTGGTTGGCATCCATTTTCTTTCAGAGCTTGAAAAATGTTGTTCCAGGCCCTTCTAGCTTTTAGGGTCTGGATTGAAAATCTTCTGATATCCATATTGGCTTCCCCCTGAATGTAATTTGGTTCTTTTCTCTCACAGCCTTTAAAATTCTGTCTTTATTTTGTATGTTAGGTATTTTCATTATAATGTGCCTTGGTGTGGGTCTGTTGTAATTTTGTGTATTTGGAGTCCTATAAGCCTCTTGGACTTGATTTTCCATTTCATTCTTCAGATTTGGGAAATTTTCTGATATTATTTCTTCAAATAGATTGTTCATTCCTTTGGTTTGTTTCTCTAAGCCTTCCTCAATCCCAATAATTCTCAAATTTGGCCTTTTCAGGATATCCCATAGTTCTTGGAGATTCTGTTCATGATTTCTCACCATCTTCTCTGTTTGTTCAACTTTGTTTTCGAGGTTAAATATTTTGTCTTCAATATCTGAAGTTCTGTCTTCCAGCTGTTCTATCCTATTGGTTATGCTTTCTATGGAGTTCTTAATTTGGTTTATTGTTTCCTTCATTTCAAGGATTTCTGTTTGGTTTTTTTTCAATATCTCTAACTCTTTATTGAAATGATCTTTTGCTTCCTGAATTTGCTCTGTTAACTGTTGATTGGTGCGATCGTTCAATGCCTGCATTTGCTCTTTCATCTCATCGTTTGCGTCCCTAATCATTTTAATTATGTACATTCTGAACTCTCTTTCTGTCATTTCTTCTGCCATGCTGTCATTGGATTTTATTGATGTAACATCTAGATTTGTTTGGGGCATTTTCTTCCCTTGTTTTCTCATATTGTTCAGGAATCAGTGGGTCATTAAGATATTACAGATTTCCTCTATCAACTTATAATGTCCCTGAAGATTGCTAGTATATCCCCTCTTATCCTTCAATAGCCTGAAGTCTTGGAGGAGGTTGATAATGCAGAGCTCCACGAAGAAGCTGCCTCTCTAGGTGTGGTAACCCTCAGGTGGCGTATATTCCCTGCTAGTGGGCAGAGGTGCCTCCACTTGTTGACCAATGGTCATCCAATGGGGAAGTAGACTGTGGGCTGAGGCAAGGCCTGTTTGTGCCTATGTCTCTGGCTTTACCGTCCCTGTGGGAAAACCTCCCCCGGCCGGGAAGAGTCACTCTGTGGGGACGTCTCGCTAGTCAGTTGCCCTCCTAGAGGTTCCCCTCAATCTACAACTACCACCTGGGCTGGGCTGTCTTCCTCTGCAATGATCCCAGGGGCCCGGACCTACGTCCTGGGCCTGGGAGCCTCACCCTTCGCAGGCGAGTCTCCTTAGGCTGCCTCTACCAGAGAATCTGCCTGCCGCCCTGGAAACTTCGCTCCGCCCCTAGGCGTGTCTCTGTGCGGCTCTTCCAGCAAGAAGCCACCTAGCTCCTGGGACCTTGCTCTGCACCAATCGCCTGGCTATGCAGCCCCTCCCCTGAGCCACCACCTGGAGCCCCGTACAATAGCTCCAAGACACAGAGACCCACCACACACCTCCTCCTCCAGACAGCCGCCCGGTTTCCGACGCAGTCACTAGGAGTCCAAGCAACTCACTTTGGGTCTCCTCCTCCCGCCAACCACCCGTAGCCCTAGGCAGTCACTCCAAGTCCAAGTGACCTGCCCTGTTCCTCCTCCTCCTCCTTGGGTAGCCCCCCGGGTGTTCAGGAGCGGTGGCTCCGAGACCAGGTGACTCACCACGCTCCTCCTCCAGGCAGGCCACCGGTGTTCAGGAGCGGTTGCTTTTAGTCCAATCAACTCACCACTCGCCTCTTCCTCTAGCAACCGCATGTGGTTCTGATGCAGTCACTCCCAGACTAGGCGTCCCACTGCTCTCCTCCTCCAGGCAGGCCACCAGTGTTCTGGAGCAGCTGCTCCGAGTTCAAACAGCTCGTCACACAGCTCCTCCTCCGGCAACTGCCCGCAGCTCTGATGCAGTCACTCCCAGGTCAAGCCACACGCCGCGCTCCTCCTCCTCCTCTGGGCAACCTCCCAGCACTCAGGAGCGCTCGCTCTGAGTTCAAACAGTTCACCACGCAGCTCCTCCTCTGGCAACCGCCTGTGGTTCTGATGCAGTCACTCCCAGACCAAGCGTCCCGCTGCGCTCCTCCTCTTCGTCCGGGCAGTCCCCCGGCGCTCAGGAGCGCCCACTCTGAGTTCAAACAGCTCACCACGCAGCTCCTCCTCTGGCAACCGCCCGTGGCTCTGATGCAGTCACTCCTAGACCAAGCATCCCGCCGCGCTCCTCCTCTTCCTCCAGGCAACCCCCCGGTGTTCAGAATCGGTTGTTCTGGGTACAAACAGCTCGCCACGCAGCTCCTCCCCAGGCAGCCGCCCGGAGCCCCAGCGGCTGCTCAAGTCCAAGCGCTATGCTGAGCCGCCTCCTCTATGATGATCCCAGTTGTCCGTGTTTACTGCTCCAGCGGGGGGAGGGGCGTCTCGCTGAGCAACTCCACTTCACAAATTCCCTGCGTTCCGGGGCTACCGCCCCATCCAGGATGCCTCCCCAACAGGAGAGACTCACCCGGCAGCTTTGAGTTGGTCCCAAGTCTCTCACTATCTCCTCTTTTGAATCTTGCGTCCTGGAGCAGTGTGAAATGCAGCCGCCCTCTAGTCTGCCATCTTGGCCCCCCTTCTTATTCTTGATGTGTCCATGTGAACTTGGTTGAGACAGCCACCTCCATATGCTGCCTTATACCATTTCCATGCAGGGAAATAACAACTTCATGCTGTTCCCTGGAAGCAGCTCTCACACCTCTTGATCTTCCTCCTCAGTTCCCTACTTAACAAACTGGAATGGTGCTGCTCTTCTCCCATGATGCTGGTTCCTGGAAAACCCAGTGAACCAGGCTAGGACATGGTGCTTTACAGGCTGTCTTGGGCTCACTTCACAGTTCAGTCTTCTCACTTTGGGGCCAGGACACCAAAGTCATTCAAACCCAATTGGGATCTACCCAGGAAAGCTACTATCTTTTCTGCCTTACAGCCCTTGAACTTTCCTCTCCTTCTTTGGAGGAAGTCAAAACAGTTAGGCCAAGGTGTATTTTTAATATTTCAACCATGACAAAGGGAGTGCAAGATTGTACCAGTCTTGTATCAACTACTGGAAAGAAAGATGGGAGAAGAAGCACATCTGCAGGACACAGGCAGCAGGCAACCTGATCAGTACTCCACTCTGGCAGCCCTCCATCTCCTGGTGAATTATTGATATCTTGGTCTGATTTTGAAGCTCATTTCAAATATTTGTTTAATTTCCTCGATTATGAGAACATAAAGCATCTCTCCCTGGGATACCCTAATAATTAGCTTGGAAGTCCTGGGTGTTTGGTTATGGGTCATCATTGGCATTTAGATGCATCATCTTAAATATTTATGAAAATATTAATAAATAAATATCTCTTTGCAATTGATATTAGATGGTAAGGTCAGAGTTATGGCACGAATTTTCCTTTGGCACAAACCCACCATAGAAAAAAAATATTTTCTGTTAACTCCCTGGAATAAGAAGAATTTAGGAAAACAAAATTAATTACCCTCTGGACCACAGACTTCCTTTATGTGGATATTTTCCTGCTGACATTTCTAAACAATCATTACTGCAGCAATTCTGGTGTCTCCCATCTCACTTTCTTCCTCCTTGTATATTCTTAGGGTTCCTAATTTGAGAATAGTCTGTTTCTGAGTAGTTGATTCCTATATGAGCCCCATGACATGCCCCACTCTGCCAGAGTTTAGATAAAGTACAGGACAGGTAAATGAAGTTCAGAAAAAAACAATGTAAACATTTTAATGTAAGTATGTCTCAGATATTTTGTGGGATATACTTGGGCTAAAAAGTTACATACTTGGGAATCCACTGAAAGAGTTCACCTGGCCTTTTCTGGAGGAATAAAAAGTTAGCAAGGGTTTGGATGAGCACTACATATTGAACAGTTGAGGGGTTTCATCCATCTCTGCTCACTGCCTAATTGATACCAGTGGGAAACACAGAAATGAGGAATGGAGCCTCAACTTGTTATGTCCATCTTTTCTGCTTTTCCCCAGGTTTTTCTATCTCAAAACCATTCATTTACTGAAACAAATGACAGCCAGAGGCAATATTTACAGCAAATGTAGATAACTGCTTTACATGCAGAGTTATATCTCTCTCACTCCTGCCTAAGTCAGCCTTGTTTGTGACCCAAGGCAAGTAATGTCTGAAATTTATATATTGTTCTTTTAGCAGAACTATTAAAAGTGTGAACTTCCTCTTTATCCTGAGAGTGGCTTCTTCCCATTTTCTTAAATTGCTGAATTTTATTGTGAGTCATACAGGTATAGTGCCTCATGTGCTGTCCTTGAATATGAAAATTATTCTCATTTGAAGCACCTGTTGTATCCATTGATCTGATGCTCCCACATTGCCATCTGCAGATGCCCTGCCTGTTATTAGAGTCACTCTTCAGAAAAATTTTCATCCATTTTATGAAATGCTTCATTTTTTGCAAGATGTGCAACTGCACTTTGCAATCCATTGACATAAAATTTGCATGGTACTCTCAGACACTAAGGTCACCTGGCACCTGGGAGGAAGGATCCACCAGCAGAGGCATCTCTACATGGTGGGGTGGTGACCCATGTTAAGTGTGTGGGGGAGTGTTTGAACAGGGATTCATGTACAAGCAATGAGTTGATTTGGCAGTTGTCTTCTTATCATGACAATGTTTGCTGTTCTACACTGCTCTGTGCAATGTGGGCTCAGAGAACAAATTCTTGAGTCTGAGACTCTGCTGTCATTTGAATGCAATTCTTGTGTTGGAAATGTAATTCTCAAATTCACATATTGATGGTAGTTGGGAGTGGGGCCTTTGGGAGGCAATTGGGATTGGATATGGTCATGAGGTTTCTGTCCATAAAAACAGGTATTTCTTGACTGACACTCCAGACACTGAAGTCTTCAAAGATGTTTTGTTGGTTCACATAAATTGTTTAGTTCAGACTTGCTGGAGTAGTGCTAATGTCAAAAATTGGGCAATAATCATAAAAATAATGTCTAATCATTAAAAAGCACTGAGATAAAACAAAGACCACATGGGAGCCTTATTCCATGAGAATTTCTGATCCAACTCTTAACACATTAAGTAGGTTATATCTAGAAGCAAAATAACCCATTTATAATATAAAAAACTTCAGAGTTGAATGACCACTTTGAAATTTAGTACCCTCAAGTTCATTCCCCACAAATTAATTCCTTTGGTGACCTGGAGCCAATCATTTCACTTCTTTCACCCTCAGTTGTTATATATACAAACTGAAGACAAAATTATTGATTTGAATGTCAAATAAGATGAAATGTGGAGAAACTTTTTAATCAATAGATCAAATATAAAGAAAGGATCTTCAAGTAGAACATTAGCACTACTCCAGCAAGTCTGAACTAAATAATTTATGTGAACCAACAAAACATGTTTGAGGACTTCAGTGTCTGGAGTATCAGTCAAGAAATACCTATTTTTCTGGATTGAAATCTCATGACCATATCCAATCCCAATTGCCTCCCAAAGGCCCCTCTCCCTACTACCATCAATATGTGAATTTGCTAATTACATTTCCAACACAAGAATTGATTCAAATGACAGCAGAGTCTCAGAACTTCAAGTGTCCCTGGACATCAGCCTCCCTTCCCATGGCATTAATAGAATAATTGAATGTAACTGGACTTCTCATTCCCAAGCTCCCTTGCAACTGGGGGGAATACGGGATGAAGTTCTGGCCAATGGGACAGAGGGGAGCGTATGTGATTTCCAAGTCATGCCCTTAGAACAAAGGGGATTTTCTTTTTTATTTAATTACTTTTATCATTGCATTATAATTATGCATGATAGTGGAATTCATTGTGATCTACTCATACATGCACATAATATAATTTGATCAATCTCATTTCCCACCCCTGGTCCCTCCTCTATTCCACTTTCCTGCTCTTCTGCTCTACTTATCACCTGTTATTATTTTCTAATTAATGCATTATAATTATACATATGTATACATATACGTATGTAAGTGTGGTTTACTGTGGTATATTCACACATGGACCTAACATCATTTCGTAGATTTAATTCTCCATTACTTCCCCATGCCCTCCCCTCTTTGTCACTCTTGATCCCCTTCTGCTGGGACTCTCTGCATTTACAAACACATCAGTACAACCACACTCTTTTGCGTACACACACACACACACACACACACACATATACACCTTTCCACACATATATACATTCATCCTCATGTGTATAACACACATGAGATGAACATACACAGGTAGAAGCCACTCAATCATTACCTTGCCCTGACAGAAGACAACATCATCCCAGCCCCCAAATTAATGCCCTGTGCCCACACACTTGCCACATGCATAGCCCATCAGGAGCACACACATGGCACACCCATTTGTCAGCAGTGCAGGAAACACACACACCCTGAGGTCCTTTCTGAACGTAAACAAATCCTCGCTCATCTGTTTTCATCTATGGAGCTTCTGAGCTGCCCGTAATTTGATGCAGGGCAGCTGTCAGATGCCCTGGGTGCCAGAGGATGGAGCATCAGATATGAGGGATCTGGGGAGGGTTGCTGAAAGAGAGCAGAGGGAAGTCACACCTGAAGCTGAAGGATGACCAGGAATCCGCTATGGACAGCTGTGAAGACCATTCATGCATTCATGCATTCTGCTTTAAGCAATGCCTTCATTTATTCATTTGTGAATTATGTGCTTCCTCCAGGAGAATCCCAGCTCTCAAGGGGCACAAGTATATTTTTCTGGAAGCTTCATCTCCAGTGAATTGAATAGGGTGTGACATATAACTGTGCCTTTAGTGAGTAATTGCAGAATCCATAAGTGCTAATGCCATTCTCCCTGGGCTAAGAGGGATGCAACATGTCTTGCATCTGATGAGATGAGCTCCTTTAAGCCATTCATGAGCAGTTAGAATCTTCTGCCCCTTCATAAGCAGGTGAGATTACTGTTCCTTTCACCTGAGAAGTGGTTTGGAATAAGTGAGTTAGGCAGAACCAAGATTCCACAACCTGTTTGGTGACTTCAAAACTGTGGACAAGGCACAGGAGGAGGGATGAAGAGGAGGACAGAGAGAAAGGGAAAGGGGTGAAAGAAGAAAGGGAGGGAGCACATCTTCACAGAGAAATTGAGAACTGAGACTGGACACCCTCATGATCAAGTGACCATGAACACTGGACCTAAGTGCACCTGGGAATGATGTGGCCCAGAGGACAGAGGGAAGGTAGTGCAGTGTGGGTCTCACTAAGTATGTTTTTTTTTTTAATATTTTGCTGTCTCTGGGCCACAGTTGGGCATAATCTCAAGAACTGGTCTAGGGTGGAGTTTCTCAAAGTGTCCTTCCAAGACTGTGTCATAGTTTAGGTATGAGGTGTTCCCCAAAAATCATGTGTGAAGCAATGACAGAATTTTCAGAGGTGAAATAATTAGATTATGAGTTATGGACTAACCAGTGGATTAATCCATTGATATGGATTAATTGGTTGTAGCTCTGGGCAAGCAGGGTGTGACTGGAGGAAGTTGATCACTGGGAGCCTGGCTTTAGAGTTTATATTTTGTCCCTTTTGAGTGGAGCTCTCTCTGCTTCCTTGTCATCATGTCAAGAAATGCTTTCCTCTACCACATCTTTCTACCATGATATTCTGCCTCACCTCGGACCCAGAGCAATGGAGTTGACTGACCATAGACTGAAACTCTGAAACCAGGAGTCAAAATAAACTTTTCCTCCTCTAAGTTATTCTTACCAGATATATTGGTCACAGCAATGAAGAACTGACTAAAATTGGGAGATTTCAGGTAGTGGTATTTTAGTAGCTATCAGCAAGAAAAAAACTAGCAATAAGGTAATGATTATTATTCCCATAGATCCCATAGAGAGGAGGTATAAGACTGGGAATATAGGTGATGTGCCCAGGTGGGAAGTAGTCACCACATACTGATGGTGGAGGTAGGTGCCCATGTGTGGGAAACACTGGCCTAGGTGACCTTGAAGGAGCCTTCTGCTCTGTGACTTTAAGGCACAAAGGTCCTGATCAGGTTGTGGACAAGTTAACACAAGAGGGGCCCCATGGAGTTCTCTGCAACCCTCACCACCCCCACTCTTGGATGAGGAAGTGAATCATACAAGCTCACCTCAGAGCTTTCCTCCATCCTCTGGAAGCCAAGAAGTATCCTGAGAGGTTGGGAACCATTCTGAAGGCCTTAGACTCTGCCTAATGTGGACTCTGAGCCTTTGAGCTAGCTATTCCCTCCTGGGCCATTCTTCCCTGTGCTCTAACTTGGTCACCCTTATCTTCAGCTCATGTGTCACTGCTCTCTGTATGCCTGTGACACACACCTTCAACATTCTCCAGCTCATGGTGCAAAATTTCTCCTTGGCTGGAAGCATCCTATTTACTATTTACTTGACAATGTGTTGAGGGCCCAGTGAGTTCCATGAGAGAAGAGGTGGTATGAGAAGTTGACTGTTGATTGCTAGCAAGGATTTGTTTTTGCTGAATGAACAAACAGCCCACCATAGCCTCCTCCTGCCGCTGCCTCCCAGACATGTTCCTATTGCTTGTTCAAGTCACCTAGGGCTGCTTTCTTTCTTCAGGGCAGATGTGGGGCCTTCATAGTAGAACCTATTTGTCAGCCTATTTTAAAAACAGCTAATGGAGCTGATCCTCAGTCAACCAAAACCTGTGCCTATAGTTTCAAGAGAGTTAAAAAAAGTCCCCAAATGGTGTCCTGGCCTACCAGGCTCTGTGTGGCCATGAGGGAAACTCATGTCTCTCAGGACACCTGGTAGATTTGCTTATATGGTTTGCCTTCAACAAAAGCCTTGGCAAACACAAAAGTTTTACCACCCAGCTTCCCAGGAGGTTGCCCTGCTGGCAGGTCTCCATGGAGACCACAGATGCACATCTGTTCCCTCACACTTCCTGAGAAGGGCATCTGCTATGAATCCATAATGCAAGACCCAGGGCCTTGGGCAGGCCCTCCAGAATCTCCCCACAGAACCCCAGGGGATTCCCTCTGCCCATGAGAGAGCAGAAAGAAAGGGTTGTCTGTTATCTTCTGGATGGGGACAGCTGACAGTCTGGGAGAAAAGGCCAAAGATGGGCTGGGAAAACTTGACCCTCAGAAGACATAGGCCCGTGGTGTCCAATGTGCACAACACTCATGGTGCTGTGAATCTGGGGTTGGGGATCCAGGAACAAAGTGGGTTACCTGCATGAGTTCCTGGGAGGTGGAAGCAGCTTCTCATCTTGGAGTCCTGATCCCTGGAGCCTAATGCTTCCCAGCTCTCTGAAGGTCTTGAACTCTGTCCCAACCCAACCTCCCTTTCTGTCCCTTGCTCTCTGGGGTTTTCCTCCTCTCACCCTCACCCTCTTTTCTGTCTCTTTCAGTCTGTCTTCCTCTGTGCACTTCTGTCTGTCTCTGTCTTTCTCTTTTCATGTGTCTTGCTTCTGTCCATTTCTGGGCCCCACATACTGCCACAAATGGATCAGTGTGTTAGTAGTTGGAGAAGAAGTTGCTGGGAACTGGTGACAATGTGCAAAGTTGGCTTTGACCTTGACTGCTCATGTCTGGCTTTGAGCCTGATGAACCCCTTGTTCATTTCCACTGGGTCCATCTTGCACAGCCAGAGTGTCCCCAACCGTGTTCTGTCTCCTGCCTCTCTCCACATGGTGGGAGGAGCTTGCAATTGCAGGAGACTCGAGTTCATGTGTAGGAGCCCTGCTTGACCTTGAGCATGTCTTTACCTCTCTAACCTCATGGCTTCCATCAGAAAACCCTATCTATTCACTGTGCCCAGATCACAAGAATGGAGGGAAATTAATTTGAAGAACATTCTTTGTACACCAAAGCAGGAACATAAGCCCAACCACCTCCAAGGTCAGGCCAGGGAAATGAATGAGCAGAGGGACTAGCTGGTACACAGGGTAGCTGGGCAGAGTAGGAACTATGGCATACTGGAGAGTCCAGGATTTGAGGGTCTGCCACTTGTCTCTAGTTGATTACCACCATGCACAGTTGTGTGGATGGAACATGGTCATATCTCCAGAGTTTCTAAAGCTGGAAAACAGATCTCTGTTTAAATTTGTTCATTCAGACAGTTTAATTTTACAAACTGGGTTTGGCCTGGTTTCCACCAACCTACCTTTTTTGCACATGTGCTTGGCTCACACCTTCCCTGGGCAAGGATCTGACCTGGGTTTCCCCACTGGTCAATCAATAGGGTTGAGTTGGAATCTGTGGGGTACATTGCAGTGCTGGAGCCTGAACTTCCACACCCAGCCAGGCCAGCATGACTGTCCACCAGCATAACCTGGACCTCCAGCCTCTCCATGCCCTAGCAAGGGAAGGGTTGATGTGGAGCATGGCGGGTGGGGCCTGGGCAGTGTCTCCAGGACCTGCTCCAGAATGAGTCTGTGTCCATTATGATTGGTCCATAAATTCAGGCAAAGCCACAACACTCTTCCATGTGCATCCCAGGACTGTGACCTGGGCCTTGGGTTCTGTAGTGAAAATGACCTTCTTCTACCTCTCAACAATTTGTGTGGCAGAATTCCTGCAGATGCCACCTGTCAGCTGTGTGAATCATGGGTGTCTCCAGAACCCAAGCTGGGGCCCATCTGTATGGGAGGCATAAGGACTACCCTACAGAAATCAGCCTCTCCTCATCCCAGAAAGTATGGAGCTGGCCATTTTGCAACTCCCATCCAAGGAAGTGAGGACTTTCCAGAGGCATCCTTAGAGCCACGGTCCCTGCTGCCCACCATGGAGTCCAGACCCTCCTTTCCAGGACCAGAGCCAGTGCTTCTCCTCCAGATACCTCTCTGGCTGCACACAGCACTGTGCCTTGATGACTACACCAGCCAAGGTCTGCCAGTTTTTAGGAGCTGTGTGCAAAAGAGAGGAAGAAATTAGAGAGAGGACAAAAGAACATGCTATGTCTTTGAGAGACAGAGAGCCAGGATGCTTATCTGAGTCCAGGTGTACAAACCATCTGCATGCACTGTGTGGTATAACTCTGACTGGAGTAGAAACAAGTGGGGACCCATGTAGTCTGCATGTCCATCAGGGAAAGCAGCTGATAAACAACACTCCACCACATGGTGAACTACTGTCTGCCAGGGAAACAGTGAGGCAGCTCCAAGTGCGCAGAGAAGATATGCCCTCCAACAGGAGAAGAGAAGGTAGCAAGTCGCATGCAGGTGTGCTGCCAACATGCCATTTGAACAAGGCTCATGCCCATTCCTCATTGATATATTGATCATAAGTTAGGTACCAGGCACTGGCCTTGACTCTGAAAACTCAGCAGGAAAAGAAACAGGCCGGATGCAGGACTTCATAATTTTTTCTTCTTTTTCTTCCTTTCTTCATTTATTTTTTGCATAGATTATCCTGTATATGAAAGCAATCTTGGAAGATCATCCAGGAAACTGGTGCCTCTGGGGATGGGAGCTAGGAAAGGGTGGGACACTTCCTCTCAGAATGTGGCACTTTGTGTTCTTTCTTCTATCTTCAGAAGTCTTAGCACTACAGGGGTTTCAGTGGAGGACTACAGAACTGCTGCCCTGTGCCCTGGGACCCTAGAGAGTATGTTCAGAGCTGTGTTCTTGCTGTTCCCCCACCACTGGGGTCCTCTCTTTGGCTCTCTGGTACCATGCCCTGGTGGCTGTGCCGTGTCCTCCTCCAGGGGAAGTTGGGTGATATGTTGAATCCTCCCAACATATCCCTGAGGGAATTGCTGGGATTTGGTAGATGGGAAAATGATAGATTATAGTTTAGAACGTTCCTGATTTGTGCACTGTTCTGGTTTTCTTTACTGCTCCATAATATGCCACCCACCAATCTAATAGCAGAAAACAGCAATAACCTTTATTCTGCTCATGAATATGTGGATTGGGAAGGCCTTGGTGGCTCAGCAGGTTCCTGCTTCACTCTGGGGAATTGGAAATCAGCTGGAGGTTCACATTTTTTCTGGGAAGGCTGAAGATGCAAACTGCAGTGTCCCATCTCTCAGACCAGCTCTGCAGTGTCTCCAACACAATTTCAGGATAGCCAAGCTTCGAACAGGTCAGCTCAGGGCTCCTGAGGCATGAGTCTGGAGAGAGAGAATCTTCTAAGAGCAAGCCTTGAAATTTGCAATTTCACTTCCACCACATTCCACCCCTGAGGAGGACTCATTCATTGTCAACAAAAAGAAAACTAAACTAATTCTAGAAGAAAGAATGTCAAAGAATTTGCAGACATATTGTAAAGCCACCATGCACAGGAGGAGAATGGCAAGATGGGGACTTGAACCAGGCAGTGAGGCTACAGACATACCTGGGGCCACTCTGCTGGGGATTAGGGTTGTCTTCTCTTTGGAGGAAGAAGGCTGCACTCAGGCCTCAGCACATAGCAAATAAATGCTTGTTGATTCTATTGCACAGATATAAAACCCTGAAGGCCCCAGGCTCTCATCAGCATAACTTGGTGAAAGAGAGGGTGGAACTAGATGAAGTGAGCGGAAAACTCCCTGGGCCCCTGTTGGGACTGGCTAATGAGGTACTGAGATTTACTGGGAGGCGCTGAGATGCTTTGCCTTGGATAGCACTGCAACCAGGGTCTGGATAGCAGCACACTCTTCTGTAATTGGCCACCCAGGGACAAGCTGACTGGCTTGCAGGAAGGGAAGAATGACCACCCTCCTGCAAAAGCACCAGGAGCTGTGACTTTGGAAGCAAGCAAGGTGGTGGGGTGAGGTGGCATAGGGACAGAAAGAGATATCTTCTGATTCTTGTTGGAATGCCATAGGGTGAAAAAGGCTGAGCATGCCTGTGGAAGTCACCTTGACCAAGATGGAAAAGGAGCTCCATCTGCACTCATGAATTCACTCATCTCAAAATGTGTCTGTGGGCCATCTGAACTGGGCCAAGAGGTCTGCAAGGAGCTGAGCTGGGAATCACACCAAGGACCTGACCTCATGGGGCCTGCACACCTGGGAGGGGAGAGAGACAGATGACACAGAATACACTAGAGGGGTGTCCCTGTAACAGAAGTTGGTGAGTGCTGTGGGGAACATAATGCAGGGAAGGGGACCAGGGGTGGGTGTGGCCTGGGCAGGTCTCAGTGAGGGGCAAGTGGGTAAAGACCTGAGTGGGGAGGGAGGGTCAGCCACACCTGGTACCTCTTATTCTCTGGAAAATGGACAACTGGTCACCCTTCAATGCCCAACCCAAAGGGAGGGTCATTAGTCCCCACCCCATGGAAGTAGGCATGGCCTGTGACTCACTTTGGCCAACAGAGTGAAGGAGGGGAAGAGACCTGTTTTCTCAGGTGGGATGTTTGAGCACCCTTTTCCCTGAAGTTTCTCCTATTCTCAACCCAGTAGGATTCTGCACCCAAGGGCATTTGACAAGGTCCTGACACATTTTTGGTCACCAGGACTTGCAGGGAGGGTGCTGCTGCATCTAGTGGATTGAATTTATTTGCTAGCACTAACAAGTACCCCAGACTGGGGCCTTCAATGACACAAATGTATTATCTCCCAGTCTGGAGTCAGGAAGTCTAAGGTCCAGGTTTTTACCTCCTAGGGTTGTAAGAAAGATTTGGGCCATGCCACTCACTGGTCTCTAGTGGCTTGCCACCAGGCTGTGTGTTCCATTGATCATAGAAGAATCACCCTGGATTCTGCCTCGCATTCTCCCTGTGTGCTAGTCTCTGTCCACATGTCCCCTTTGCATAGGCCATGGGGCATTTGAATGAGGGGCCACATAATCTAGTATGACCTCATCTTAATGAGTCCCATTGGTGACCACCCTCTTTTCAAATGCAGTCACCTTTTGAGGAGTTAGGACTTCATCTTATCAAGGTTGGGGGGACATGATTAAACCCCTAACACAGGTGAGGCCAGAGTTGCAGCTAAATATCCTGCACTGCTCAGAACAGCCTGTGCAGAGTCTTTTTTAAAATTTATTTTTATTGTAAGCAAATGGGATGTATGTGGTTTCTGTTTGTACATGGAGTAACAGCATACCATTTGCATATTCATACATTTAGATAGAGTAATGATGTTTGATTCATTCCATTATTTTTCTCCTCTGCCCCCACCCCTCCCATCCCTCCCACCTCTCTTCTGTGCAGATTCTTGAGCTGAAGTTGGGGAATGCTGTGAGAGAGCCTGGGGTCCTGGGGTGCAGATCACATAAAGCAGAGTAGCAGCCCACCTGTGGGGCCTGCAGTCCAAAGGAAAAGAACACCTTTGTTTTAATTAGTCTGGAAACAATTTTCTTGTTTTTAATGCTGCATAATCCAGCCCACTGTGACAGGTACAAGTCATTTGATTGGATTTGAAGTCATCCCAACGCCAAGCAGGATGCAATGTTATGATCATTTGGTGACATCTGCAATGGAGCAGCAAGGGAGAGTGACCCACTTCTCCTCAGGTTCTCTGGCTTTGTCCTAGACCTCCAACTCAGAAAGGTGCTTACCCAAAGTCACAAACTCCCCAACTGGCACTTAGAAAGGAGCATGGCACAGAGATGTTCCCTGTGTCTTGGCTGGGACCTGAGCTGCCAGTAGCATCAGACACCAGACTCTCAGTTATCACATCTTCAGGGATTGTCCTGCTCCAAAAATATGTTAAATTCTCCAAGGAGAAGTGAGGCAGCTTGGTGATTGGGCATCTTAAATACTTTTATATCAGGGGTGGGAAGATTAACAGAGAGTTACAGTCATCAGTAAAGAGGCCACTGTCAGCCGTGCACAGTGATGCACACCTGCAATCCCAGTACCTCGGAGACAGGAGATTTGCAAGTTCAAAGCCAGCCTCAGCAAGAGTGAGTCACTAAGCAACTTAGAGAGACCCTGTCTCTAAATAAAATACCAAATAAGACTGGTGGTGGGGTACAGTGGCTGAGTGTCCCTGAGTTCAACCCCCAGTATTCACTCACCCCCTCCCCCCAAAAAGTTAACTGTCACTCATGTTAGAAAGGGGATGGCCTGAGAGTCAGTCTCCACCTAGTTTTTGATATAATGACCATGTGGTCCTACCTGAGCTTTTCATTCCATTAGCATTGCTTGTGTTGATTTGGGGAGATTATGCCTGGGTCATGTGTTATCAGGAAGGTCATTTTTCTCTTTCTCAGTTCCCCTCAGGGTCTAGATGCAAACAGCACTGATTTTATTTTATTAATGATCATACTGCCAAAGGCCTTGACTTCAAGTGTGAGGAGGTTTGTACCTAGTATGGTAGATGTCATGGTTTAGATAGGCACTATCCCCTGAAAGCTCATGTGTGAGATGATGCAGATGGGTTCAGAGGTGAAAGGATTAGATCATGAGAGCTGTAATCTAATCAGTGTGTCAATCTATTTGGTGGGTTTGTAACTTGAATGGATTAATGGGTGGTGATTATAAGTGAGCAGGACGAAACTGGAGGAAGCAGGTCTTTGGGTGTGTCTTCCAGTTTATATGTTGTCCCTGGTCAGTGAAGCGTTCTCTCTCTCTCTCTCTTGGTTGCCATGAGCTGAACAGCATTCATCCACACTTCCACCATGATGTTCTTCCTCACCTCAAGCTCAGAGTGATGAAGTCATTCAGTCATGGACAGAACCTCTGAAGTTGTGGGCAGAAATAAGCTTTTCCTCCTCTAGATTTTTTGGGGGTATTTTGGTGACATTGATGGAAATCAGCTAACACAGTGAATAAGAGAGCCACCAGGACACTTGGGTGCTGGAGTGATCAGGTGAGCCTCATGCTTGAGAGATCAGGCATCAGTCAGTTTTTGACAAGACAAATGATCAGAGGCAGGTCTAGGAAGAGGCAGTTCCAGAGACACACCTGAGGGGAGGAATGGATGAGACTGCAGCTTGGGCAGGATGCTGGAAGAGAAGGGAGCAAGTGAGGAAACCCAGGTCTGCCTCTGGACTGGGCTTGCCTCTCTTCCAGCTGCACTGTTTGACTAGGCAAAATGGGAAGGAATTGGGAGCAGTTGAAACCAGTCCTGGCTCTCCCAGTCACTTGGTCAGATGCCTCAGTGTTCCCTTGTGTGAGTGCTGCCCATGACCTCACTCTGGCCAATGGGTCCTGGGTAATGTTCTCATTCCTGGTCAAAGTACTGGTGTAAAGAGGTTGCTCCAAGAACAGCCCATTTTCTGTTGCTTTGGGCAAAGATGGGGTAGATAATGCCTGGTGACATCCTTCCAGGTCTTCTTCTAAATTCCTTGGCATATTCAGAACTACTTAGTTTGTTGGGAATGTGGTTCCTTGAAGCCCAAAGTATCCAAACCAACATGGAAGTGCCAGAGACAACTGGACTGTCTGAGTTGTTGACACCCCTAGCCATGGAACCCAAAGAGGAATGAGAAGCTGGGGGAAGAGCTCTACTGGGGACCGGTAAGGAAAAAGTATATTTTTTAAAAATCTTCCATTGATATGACAGTGAATGTCAAGGTCTGGAGCTTGGGACAGATGCAAGATCCTGTGAGTCAGCAGGTTGAGCCTTGCTGGAGGCTGTGGATGATGTCAGTGGAGAGGAATCCAGCAAGTGATCAGAGATCCTGGTTAAACAGAGACTAATTCTTCACATTTTCAGATATTGCTGTTAGGAGGTCATGAGCTCAGGGACTGGCTAGGTTTCTGCACTTCTTAGTCCTGCCTGGAAAATAAATCCACATTTCTTCTACCTATGCAACCACCACACACTTCTCACAGGAATTTTTTCTTCCCCTCTTCTGTGCCTTCATTTCCTTTTTTTTCCCCCTTTACATTTTTCAATGTTTCAACTGCAGCTGTCACCACACTTCTGGGAATCTGTGCATAAGCAGAGTGGCCTTCAGGTGGGATGGAACCTGTGGAAGCAGGAGGAGGAGGGCCTTCAGGTGTTGGGTGCAGGACTAGGACTGTGGATCAGGAAGCACAGGCCTGATGGTGAGTCAGAGTTAGAGGGCGTGCAGGAGGTCTTGGAGGACCCCTGCACTGCTAACCCCTTTCTCTCTTAAAATATCCACATCTAGTGACTTAAGGCAGAAACAGATGAGAGGAAACTGAGTCACAGAGAGGTGCCCATTTTTATATAGCCAGGGATGAAGTTGTTGTGAGAGCCAGATGTACCCCTCAGTCCTGCTGTCTTCCACCCCTTTCACTGAGAATGAGATGAGAAATCAACAAAAGTTCTGAGCAGAGGACTCACCAGGCCTGTTCCATGTTGGGGTACATCATCCAGAGTGCTCTGGTGAGCAGGGTAGGTTGAGAGGGGTGCAGGGCTGGAGGGCAAGAGGTGAGAGGTCAGAAGAGATGGATCTGGGATCCAGTGGGGACAGTGAAGGACCCCAGGGAGCTGACTCCATATGTTCCAGAGATGGGACTGATTGTCCTGATGAACGGCTAAAAGCAAGGTGACAAATGTGATTCCCAGGGAAGGATGACCTTGCCATTGACTGAGATACTCCAGGGGCAGCAGGTTTACAGGAAGGTTGTCCCAGTCTATTCAGGCTTCTAGAACCAAATGCCAAAGACCAGGTAGTTTATATACAATGTAAAGTCATTCCTCACTATACTGGAGGCTAGACAGTCTGAGATCAAGGTGGCAGCAGATTTCGTGTCTTGCCCTTTCTTGCTCAGGAAAAAGCCTTCTGCATGAATCCCTGTATGGTGGAGGCAGGTGAATGAGCTCCTGGGCCTCTTTGAAAAGGGCACTAAGTCAACACTTGTGGCTCCACCCACATGACCTAATTCCCTCCCAGAGACCTCCTGATACCTTTGGGGTCAGAATTCAGTCTATGACTTGGTGTGGGGGCAACCTGCATTCAGGCCACAGTGAAGGCATGAAGATTTTCACTTGAATACAATTCATTTAGATTTTTCTGGATAGTTGGGTGATGAGTCATCAATCAGGAGAGTTTTAGGCCAGAGGTATCAATGCAGGGGCATCTGGGAGGTGTTCTAAATCTCCAGCTTCTGAGGGTCTCCCAGGAGAAAGCTACTCTTTTCAGACATGGGGGTCACTGTGCCATCCCTGGTAAGACACACTACCACTTGAGCCTTTTCCTTGTTCATAAAGATATAGCTTGAAACACCTGATCTCCAACATCCCATCCTGCTCTAAGATCCTGCAGTGGAAAGTATTCAAGATGGATTGGTCCAGGCTGACCAAGAGGGTGCTTCCCACATATATTTATTAATCTCCACTAGGTGAAGAGCTGGGTTACCTGGGTTATCATGGGACTGACGATGTGGGTGCACCTGGAGTGAGACCTGTGATGACCCCCATGTCTTCAAGCTCTCATCAGGAGGCATCCGCAACCAAACCCTTGATTATCTCCAGGAAGTCAGAACCACTCAAAAAACAAGTTCAGCAATACCAGCCACCTCTGCAGTCATATCCCCAAAACCAGTTTGCAGCCTGTTTCCTCCCAAACCATGAGGCTCAGAACTACAGAAACAACCAGAGCCTTCCTGTACACTGACCCTCTTGTCACAGGGCACTGAGATTTCTACTGCAAACAATTAAGGATGCAGACTTTACAAGAGAGCCAGGCTCTGTGGTATCTTGCTTGATGCATTAGAAGTAGGGCCCTGGAAAATGGGAATGTCTGTCTTTGCAGGTTGGGTGGCTGTTCATGGGGTCAGAGAATGGCATGGCCACTAGAACAGAGTGAAGAGGTTTCTGAGGCTAGACTGAAAACTCCCAGCAGCCACAAGGTCAAGGTCAGGAGAGTGCCTCACAGGTTGTGCTGAGACCCACAGGAGCACCTGCATATGCAGCCCTCAGTGAAAGTGTAGGTGGGGTGGCTAGGAGCCAGAACTCTCGGAATGTTGCTGCAGTTTTTGGCCACAGATCTGACTCTGGGATCCCAGCAAATCAGGTCCAGTCACTCACCCAAAAAGCAAACTGGAAAGAAATGGGAAAATAAGAAAGAAACTTTCCTTACCATGGCCATATTAGGAAAGAAAAATGAGCTCCAGTGTCTTGCTCCTGTCCTGGGGATGCTCCCATGAGCTCTCAGATTAAATGGAGGAGGAGTTGAGATGGAGTAAGAGGACTGAACAAGGATGCAGTCCATGGCAACTGATCCCATATGTGTCATCTCCCTGCTGCTCCTAGGAGGGGCTCCTTGTCTGTTGGACCTGTAGACCCAGAAGGGGGCAATTTGGTTCTCATGGGATGGGTGCATCTGCTTGGCAGGGTCAGCCTCCTCATCAGGTGATCTGTTACAAGGATCTGCTGTTCCTGTGAGGTGCAGGGCAATGACTGGAGACTTCTAGGCCACTCCAATGCTGTGGAACAGGACGATGTAAGAGCTGGCACTGAATGTCCTTGTCAACTTTGGAAATTCCTTAGTTATTCTTATCTCAGTCTTGAAGGGGGATGAGATGCTAGGTAAATTTAGGGGTAATAAACTTTGTGCTACCAGTTTTTATCAGAGCAGTCCTTAAATGAGAACATACATCCATGCAGAGCTGAGGAGGAGTTTGAAGAAAAATACAGAAGGAAGGCTAAGATGCCATGTTTCCTCATGCTTTGAGTTGCCCATTGGGGTATCTGCAGGCCCAAGTGAAGAGGCTGTGCTTTCAGAGTTTGTGCTAAAGGAATTAGCAGCTACTAATTCTGTTTTTGGGACCTGCACACTCCCTTGGCTGCAATCCTGCCTCTGTCATTTCCTATCTGTGTCATTTTTGTTGAGTGACTTAACCTCTCTGTGTTTAGAAGCTTGATATGAAAAAATGGATGCATAACGGTGCCATTTCATCATATCATTCTGAGGACCCAAATGGGTGTAAAGCCCCAGAGTGACACTATGATCACCATTAGTGTACTTAAGATTTGCTCTTCCCCAGGATTGACTGACCCTATAGCCAAATTACAGATTTCCCCTACTCTGAAAGCTTGCCCAAAGCACATCTGGATTCAGAAGTATCTCAGTACCCCAGAGGAAGACCTTAGCCATGGGTGTCTTCCCCCTCCATGAGTTCTCTCATCAGATAACATCAGGGTGATTGATTGTGGTGTGGGACACTCAGAAACTTCAGATCCAGGACCTGTAGCCAAGACACAAGCATGCACAGAAAGAGACCCCAAGTGACATTCAGGACAGTGATGGGGATGTGTCAAATGGTAGCCCCTGACCAATGACCAGATATTCTGGAGGACACTAAGAGAGTGGGGGTGTAGAAAGAGCATCAGCAGATCATTACTGTACTCAGAAAACACCAAAGAATCAGCTACAAGTGTCAGAGCTTGTAATTGTGTGCAGAAGTTCATAGGTATGCTGGGGCTCAGTTGGTCAGAAGGACAACGCTCTGAAGGAGAGAACAATAAAGGAACCCTAGGAATTGATGGAAGGGAAGGAGCTTTAGAAAGAGTGCACTCCAATGGACTTGGTGTTGATTGTGGGATGGAGAAAAAGATGACAGGAGCACTTGGATGCACAAATTCATGAGTCATTTGTATTAAGCATAAAGTGATTAAGCCTGGTATCCTGGCACATGGAGGCTGAATCACATTCAAAGCCAGTCTCAACAACTTAGCAAGGCCCTAAGCAACAAAGGGAAACCAGGCTCAAAATACAAAAAAGGGATTGGAGATGTGGCTCAGTGGTTAAGCAGCCCTGGGTTCAATTTCCAGTACCAAAATATAAAGAAAGACAGGGCTCTTCTACCACTGCCTCTCCAGCTTAGTCTCCAATAAAGCTTCTTCCTTCCTCCTTCAACTTCCAATCCATATCCATCCTGACCAAGACTAAACATGATTAAGTTCTGGTGGGTTGTGCTGAAACCCACAGGAACACCACCAAAATGCCATTTTTGAACAACTTGCAACAGTTTTGCCTCATGCAGAGAACCCTTTGCCAGCTTGTGAATTCTGGTTCTTCTTCAAAATTTCCAATATCAAGTCAAATTATTTCAGATACAATATTCTAGTGAATATGACTGATGTTGGTGATCAAGTCAGAGAAGATATTTTCAGTATTTTACAGTCATGTTTTAATGTTACATGGAGAACATTTGCCCCACCCAACTCAGGTTTAGGTACTATAAATCTCTTGAATTGATAGAGTTAATTCATAAAGTTCTACTGAAAGTAAATACAAATAAAACCAGTAATTAGGTAGTTTTAATTTATTTTTTCTAGTTTTGGCTATTTGCTTCTTCTTGATCTTTAATTATAAAACATTTTTGTTCCATATCATCTGTTCACAGTTGTATTTCAATTTTGCCAAGTACTTTTTAGTGATATTACCTGCAATGCTTCACAAAGTGGTTCCAAATCAGGTCTTGATTTTTCATCCCAATTAAATCCCACACATCCACCTCACGTAACTACTTTTGGGCATAACTGCAAGAGAGAGATGACTAACATATGGTCCCTGTCTCTCAACTTTTGGAAAAAAATTGTTTTGAAGAAGTAAAGATAAGGGGTCACTTGACACAGGTCCTGAAGAACACAGAGCAGGTATGTTTTTGAATAAGGTTTTATGTATTGATAAATTTTGTTTACTGGCTTTTTTTTTTCTTTTTCTGGGTTCTCTTCTTTCTCTCTCTCTGTTTTACTTTGTTTGGTTTTGTTTGGTTTTGTTTTTTGAAACAGGAATGGAACCCAGGGATTTGCCATTTACCTACATTCCAGTCCATTCATTCACAAGTTAATTGACATTGGGGTTATTCTCAGTATGGGAGTTTGGGACAGCTATAAATGAATGTTTGGGGGAAAAAAAGTACTGACCAATAGCATTAGTATGTGTCAAACTCTAATTAGCATAAGTTTGGACCAATAGCATTGGTACTTCTTTCAAACCCTAATTAGCATAAGTTTGGACCAATAGCATTGGTACTTCTTTCAAACCCTAATTAGCATAAGTTTGGACCAATAGCATTGGTACTTCTTTCAAACCCTAGTTAACATAAGTTTGGACCAATAGCATTGGTACTTCTTTCAAACCCTAATTAGCATAAGTTTGGACCAATAGCAGTGGACCAAGTGCTATATTAACCCTTGGCAGTGCATTCTGACAGAGAGACGTGCTGTGGCACCGGGATTGCAGGAGGAGTGTTTCAGTTCTGTAGAGATTATTCCCTGTAGTGGGACCAGTTTTGTGGAGGTTATTCCTGGACGTGGAGGAGAATCCAGAAAGAAGTAGCAGCGGTTGGTGCAGTGCTGGCGTCTGCTGCAACACCAGATGGCATGGCCCGCCTTCAGGAGCTGCAACAAATCTCGGTGTTAGATGCCCACCGGCCGTCAGAAGCAGTGACTTTTCACCACAGAACTCTGGTATTGAAGGTATTGTTATATGTTAGATGATTAGTCAGTAACACTTTCAATTTCTCAGTTTTAATTCCTATTAGTGAAATCTCAGATTCGTGAAGAACAGAAAATTGTTCCCCACAGTTCTGGAGATCAGAGTGGGAAAATTCTGCCCTAACAGCTGTGTCCTCATTTGGCAGAAAGTTGGAAGAGAGTAAACCTATTCTCGAAAGCCCTTTTACTTTACATTTCCTTTTAATTTTATTTCAGTGCTATAAAAATGTTTACAGAAACCCAGAAATACTTCATGTATTTTTTATTCATTGGTTCTTTGTTGTTATACATGACAGATGATTTGATTTTGATATAAATACACAAGCACAGAATATACCTTATTCTGGTTAGCATTGTGTTCTTATGAATGTACACAGTGGTGGGATTCATCTGTTGTTTTCACATATCTACGTGGGAAAACTGTCTGATTCTTTCCACTGTCTTTCTGTTGCTTATCCCTACTCCCTTTCCTCCATTCCCTCTTGTTTAATCTCATGCTCTTTTGTTCTTCCCCTCACCCTCTCCATTATGGGTTAGCTTCCACACATCAGAGAAGATATTTGACCTTTGGTTTTATGGAAGTGGCTTACTTTACTTAGCCTGTAAGATTCCATAGCCACCCATTTGATGCCAAATATTATTGTCATTCTTTTATTTTTCTGAAAGTTGGTATCTTTTTTAAATCTACTTAAAAAAATTGTTCTAATTAGTTATACACCACAGTAGAATGCACGTTGACATATCATACATAAATGGAGTATAGTTACTCATGCTTCTGGATGTACATGATTTAGAATCACACAGTCATGTAGTCATATATGTATGTAGGGTAATAAAGCCTGATTCATTCTACTATCAGTCCTACTGCCCATACCCTCTCCTCTCCCTTCACTCCACTCTACCTAATCTAAAGTAACTCTCTTCTTCCCTAGCCCTCCCTATTGTGAATTAGCATCTGCATATCAGAGAAAACTTTCAATCTTTGGTTTTCTGGGATTGGTTTATCACTTGGTATGGTATTCTCCAGTTCCATCCATTTCAAGCAAATACTATAATTTTATTCTTCTTTAAGGCTGATTAATGTTCCATTATATAGATACACACATTTTCTTTATCCATTCATCTATTGAGGTCAACTAGGTTGGTTCCATAGTTTAGCTATTATGAATTGAGCCGCTATGACATTGATTTGACTACATCACTGTACTATGCTGATTTTAAGTCCTTTGAGCATAGACGGAGGAGTGGGATAACTGGGTCAAATGGTGGTCCTTTTCCAAGGTTTCTAAGGATTCTACATTCTGTTGTCCTTAATGATTGCACCATTTCGCATTCCCACCAACAATGTATGAATGCACCTTTTTCCCCACATCCTTGCCAACATTTATTGTTGCTTGTATTCTTGATAGTTGCCATTCTGATTACAGTGAGATAAAATCAGAGTAGTTTTGATTTGCTTTTATCTAGTTGCTAAATAACGTTGAACATTTTTTGATACATTTGTTGATTGATTGTATTACTTCTGTGAAGTGTCTGTTCAGTTCCTTAACCCATCTATTTAGATTGGATTATTTGTTTTTTGGGTGTTTTTCAGTTCTTTATATATCCTGGAGATTAATGCTCCATGTGAGGTGCATGTGGTTCCCACTCTGAAGAGTATCTTTTTACAGTATTGTTTCCTTTGCTGAGAAAAAGTTTCTTAGTTTGAATCCATCCCATTTATTCTTGTTTCTATTTCTTGTGCTCTGGGAGTCTTGTTAAGGAAGTCTGGTCCTAAGCCGCCAACATGATGAAGATTTGGGCCTACTTTTTCTTCTATTTGGTAAAGGGTCTCAGGTCTAAATCCTAGATCCTTGATCCATTTTGAGTTGAATTTCATACAGGGTGAGAGAGAGGGGTTTAATTTCATATTACTGCATAGCTTTTTCCATTTTGCCAGCACCATTTGTTGAAGAGCCTATCTTTTCACCATTGTATGTTTTTGGCACCTTTGTCTAGTATGAGATAATCATATTTATGTGGGTTTGTCTCTGTTTTCTATTCTGTACCATTGGTATACCTGTCTGTTCTGGTGTCAACACCTTGTGGCTTTTGTTACTATTGCTCTGTAGCAGAGTTTAAGGTCTAGTATGGTGACACCTCCTACATCACTTTTCTTGCTAAGAATTTCTTTGGTTATTCTGGGTCTCTTATTTTTCCAAATGAAATTCATTAATGCTTTTTCTAGTTCTATGAAAATTTCATTGGGGTTTAATATAAATTGCATTAAAATTCATTTCAAACAAATTAGTTAAAACTATGAGAAAGAATCTTGTCTTGCATTGATTTGAACAAATATTTCATGAATTAAATGTCTTTAATTCATGAAATATGTTGAAACATTCTGCATGGAATGTTATTGGAATGATATGTTTGCTACTAATTCTTTTTTGTGTCATTATAATTGGCTGTGGTACCCTGAAAACAAGGATCTGGGAACTCAAAGTAACTGCCCACCACTTGCATTTAAAAATTAAAGAAGTGGGATATGTGGAAAGCCATCTATGAGCCCTGTGTGAAATGAGAAATATTTTAGTCAAGTAGGCAGAAAAACCCTGTTCTGGGAACTCCCAGGTGGAAACTCCCAGGGGCAAGAATGCCCATCTCTCTCTGCCACCCTGTTCTAGCTCACAGCTCAAGTTCAAACACAGCCCTGGGGCCAAATAACCTGTTTACAGCAAGACCCTGCCACAGGAAGAAGCAAGCACTGAAATAAGACTCCCCCACACTGAAACTTTTTACCTACTGTTCCCCTTTGATCTGTACTACTACAAATACATCTGTCACAGTCTGCTTCTTTGTTAGAGACAGACCCTTCTGAATAGTTCAACCAATCATGCCTCTGCTTTAAAAATATCCTTGCCTTTTTGTCTTATTTTCTGATATGTTACTTTCATACTTTTTATTTCACAGACAGCCATCCCTCTGATGGGTATTCAATACCTAGTTCATGTGGGACATGAGCAAGATGACCCTACTGTCTACCTCACATCCCTGGATTAAAACAGGGCTCCCTCTCTCTAGACAAATGGAGAAATCAGGTCCTTCACACTATGGACCTCAATGACCAGGGTCAGTCCTCACTAGTCACAGCTGGACATGCAGCAGGAAAAAGAGGCCATGGAGTACATCTCTAGAGAAACTCAACACAACACACCAAACCATCACCAGCCTACAGCAACAATACAAGGTTGCTTATAAGAGTGGATCAAATCAAAGTGGGAGAGACCTGGGCATGGTAGTGCATGCCTGTGGTCCAAGCAGATTAGGAGGCTGAGGCAGGAGGATCACAAGTTCAAAACCAGACTCAATAATTCAGTCATGCCCTAAACAATTTAGTGATAGTTTGGTGAAAGTGAAAACAAAAGAAAGACCTTGGTACATGGCTCACTGCTTAAGCTCCTGTGTGTTCCATCCCTGGTTAAGATAAAAACAACAACAACAACAAAAACAAAAAAAAAAAAAAAAAAAAAAAAAAACAGAAGAGACATTTGCCCCATAAGCTGTGCAAATTTCAACACAAATAAAAGACGTTTCACAAAAAAAGGCCATTTGACACCTCCTACATTCGATAATTTTCTTGGCACCAAGACCAAAAGTTTTACAGTGAATGAAATGTCAGACAAACCACTCAGAAGAATGACCTTTTGAAAAAATCAATGTAAACCAAGAGAGTGCAAAGGACAGCTGAAAGTATGAAGGGAAATAAGACAGTGAATGAACACTTGAGTCTAGAGAGAGAGAGATTTTGAAAACAAATAAAGTAGTAATCTGGGAAAGCAGAGGTTCAGTGTATTACATAAAACTGCAGGTGAAAGACTCAATGACAGTCCAGATCAAGCAGAAGACAGAATGTCAGTGCTTGAGGACAATTTTGCCAAACTAGTACCTTCAGACAGCAATGAGGAAAAGAAATAGGAACAAAACAAGGAACAGAAGAGACCTCAAGGACACCATTAAATGACCAAACATCTGAACACCAGGCATATCATGGGGAGAAGAGCTACCAGCTGTGGACTGAGAAAACATATTTGGAGGAGTTACAAGAGAACTCTTGTTAAATCTGGGCCAATGCATGATCGGTCCTCTTTACCATGTACCCAAGAGATGCAGAGCTGCCAGGGTGAGAGGTCAGGGCATGGGTGTAAGAATATACAACCTTGCTCATGGTGGTGTAGGTGCCCCAAGGTGGACTTGGGGACTTCTGCAGTGGGGGACTTAAAGTGGCCCCCCTCAGCTCCAGGAACAGAGTTGTTTTTTCTCCTATTTAAGGTGTTCACTATGCAGATGGTCTGGTTAGTGGGACTGAAGTTGTTGAAGCCCAAGTTGCCCCATTAGCCCTGTCTTGGTCTTCTTGTTCCTCCAATTTGGGAGGAGAGAAACATGGTCCCAAAGGAATATATGAAATCCAAGTCTAGTCTAGGTTCCCAGATCCCTTTGATTGCATGAGGAGAGACTCATGAGTAGAGGTGACCTTCCTGTATGTGGTGCTGGTTCCCCCAGGAGAGCTCAAGGGGTTCTGCTTGGACAGACTTTGTGGGATGGCAGTAAATGTAGGAAGGTTGCTTGTCCTTGTTTGCACTTTACCTTCTGCTCCTTTGTCCCCATGATGGTCATCTGCCTATGGACACTGGAGGTGCTCTGTCCCAAACTTGCCCCAGTTTGCTATCTGTTGCTTGGGGTCCATCCTCTTTAAGAGGAGAGGCACAAGGCCCCAAATGCTGATATGAGATCTGGGAGCAAGCCTGGGCTCCCAGATCCCTCTGATGTCACAGGGACCGATGAGCTACCGGAGGTAGCTTTTCTGGGGGTGGTGTTGGTCCCCTGAGATGAGTTTAGGTGTTCCTGGGTGGGCATATGTTGGGGGGTGACAGTCAGGGTAGGAACTTCAGTGTTGCCTTGTCTTTGTTTTCTCTTGTTCTTTTGTTTTTTGGGGACAGTGGTAGTGCTCTGACCAGGGGCACTGTTAGTGTTCTGTCCCAAACTTGCCTCATTTTGTTCTCCAGTTTTGGGGGTTCCTCTACTTATTGAGGAGGTGTTTATCGCTGCCCTGGGAGAGGTCAGACCTGGGACCAAGTCTGGGCTCCCAGATCCCACTGGTGCTATGGAAACAGACCTACAAGTAGAAGAGATCTTTCTTGGGGTGGTCATTGTTCCCCCAGGAGAGTTTAAGGGTTTCTCCATGGGCAGGTTTTGGGGAGTGGCAGTAACTGTACAAATACCAGTGTTTGCTTGTCCTGATTTGCACTTTCCCTTCTGCCCCTTGTTCCCCATGGTGGATGTCTCCCTATGGACACTGGAGGTACTGTGTCCCAAGCTTTCCCCAGGTTGCTCTCTGTTGTTTGTGGTCCCTCCTCATTGGGAAGTGATACATATGTTCCCAAAGACTGATAAAGATCTGGGAGCAAGTCTGGGCTCCCAGATCCCATTGATGTCAAAGGGACAGATGAGCTACTAGAAGTAGCCTTTCTGGGGGTGGTGTTGGTCCCCTGAGATGAGCCTAGTGTTCCTGGGTGGGCAGGTGTTGGGGGGTGGCATTCAGGGTAGGAGCTCCAGTGCTTCCTTGCCCCCATTTGCTCTTGCTTCTGTGTTTTCTGAGTGCAGTGGTAGTGCTCAGGCCAGGGGTACTGTTGTTATTCTGTCCCAAGCTTGCCCCATGGTGCTCTGGGTTTGGGGGTTGCTTTACTTTCTGAGCAAATGCTCACTGCTGTCCTGGGAGTAGTCAGGCCTGGGGTCAAGTCTGTCCTTCCAGTGGCCTTTGATGGAACTAACTGTCAGCCCCAGGGGATGGAACTTGTTTCTCACAGGTTGACTAGGGCTGCCTGTTGTCAGGACAAACTCTGGCCACAGGCTCTGGCCTCTGGGGGGCAGCTGCAGAGGGAGAGGCCAATGCATTTGATGGCCCAGCAGGCCTTGCAGCCTGGCTGCCAGGAGAATATGCCTGGGTGCTGGCATAGGAACCCATGGTGGGGTTTCGATGTGTGTCAGCACCAAGGGCTGAGTGCTTTCATCTGGCCAAGGCTGGGGGACCTGCAGTCAATGGGGGGATTGGGGCTGCCCCTGGACCTGGAGATGCCAGGTGTCCAGACTAAGGATGGGCAAAGGAGAGGGACGTGGGCACCTTCCCATGAGGAACCCCAGGGATTGGTGGAATGGTGGCTCCATGGATGACAGGCTGCTTCCCAAGCGGAGTCTGTTGACCCTTGTAGCTGGTCTGCTGGTGCCATCCACAGGTGAGGCCCAGTGAGTTCTATTGGGCTTTGGGCTCTGGTGAGAGGGGAGGGAGCTCCTACCCGAGCTGGATGGAGGCCCCACATGGAGGGACTGGGAAGGTAAGCTGGTTTTCATGAGGGTGGCCCCAAAGGGAGCCAATGGCTGTGGAGCCAAGTCTGCCAGCATGCCTGGGAGGAAAGACCAAAGCAGCAACTGGCAGGCTGTGGGGGAAGAGGACACTAAGGTTGGAGGTGGGAGGGTGTCTCTGGGATGAGATGGCAGAGCCCACCCACAATGATGTGGAGGCTGCCACAGTGGTGGTACTGGGAATGGTGGAGCAAGTTCTTGCTAAGGTCCAGTGATGCCACAGGCCTGGCCCCTCCTCCCAATGCAGTGGGGTCCCATGCATGGGCTTGGGGGGCCATGGTAGTGCTGTCACACATGTCCTGGGTCTCACCCATCAGAAGGCAGTTGATGCGCTGCAGAACTTTCCCCTCCCAGTCTAGGTCTTCAGCGGTGACTGGACAAGCCAGTTCCAGAGGTGGTGGCAGCCTCAGAGGTTCCCCTCGGTGGTGAGGCAGCAAAAGAAACTTCCATTTCCATGGCCTGTTGGCATCTTCAGTACATGAACCCTTCCTCCTGGCCAATGACTGTCCCACCCACCCTTCTGCCACCTTCTCAGTGTGGGTCTTCTTTGGTAGAATCCCTGGGGATAAAGATCATCCCAGGGGCAGCTCACGGTTGGAAGGGCCTGGAGCCCTCCTCTTCCAGCCTGGGAGACCTCGATTGGAGCTGTATGAGCTGCTGATGGCATTTCTTTTGTGGCAGGAGCTTATACAGGTGGCCTGGGAGATGCCAGCTCTGTCTTGGGAGCTCTGGATGCAGATGTTTAACTGCAGAGCCCCAGGCCTGGGCAGAAAGGAATTCAGGCAGCTATGGGACACCAGGGACCTGAAGGCAGATTGTGCTCCTGCAGTCACAAGGAAGCTCCCCCTCTGATTTTATCTTTCTTCAGGGTATTCTGCCTTCTCAGGCTCCCTTTGGGCACTGTCTCCAGGGGCTCTGTGCACAGTCTTCCCTGGACAGCAGTCTTGAACAGTCCTCGGTGCTGCAAGCTGGCAAGCAGCCCCTTCCTGCTCCTGTGCCATAGGAGGCATGTGCTTGATGATTTGATGGTCTGGGCTGCAGGAATCAGTGGAAGGTGCAGAAGACAGCAGCATCTTCCTCACGAAACCTGTCATGCGGAGGATGGAGGACAAGTCCACAACTCCCAGGAAGTGTAGAACGGTCTTCAGGACCCTGGACAAGCACTATGAGGCAATGGTTTTCTGCAACTGGGAGGAGGTCACAGGTCATGTGAAAATGCCCTACCACTTTACGCCCGGGTCCTGCACATCTGCGGATCGGGTATCTGAGGGGCCCCTGGAGCCCAAGCCCTGGGGAGGCCAAGGGACCAGCTTCTAAGGTAGAGGATGAGACTTTCCAAGGTAGACCACAGATGGCCAGAGCCAGTCTGGGCTCCCGGGAATGACGTTTCCTTCCTCCTTCCTCCCAGGTCTTC